>NW_027440570.1:0-82946 GCF_031893055.1 Leptodactylus fuscus
TATACACAGCACCCCCCTAATACTGTTATACACAGCACCCCCCTAATAGTGTTATACACAGAACCCCCCTAATATTTTAATACACAGCACCCCAATAATAGTGTTATACACAGCACCCCCCTAATAGTTTAATACACAGCACCCCCCTAATAGTTTAATACACAGCACCCCCTAATAGTGTTATACACAGCACCCCCCTAATAGTTTAATACAGATCACCCCCCTAATAGTTTAATACACAACACCCCCCTAATAATTTAATACACAGCACCCCTCTAATACTGTTATACACAGCACTCCCCTAATAGTGTTATACACAGAACCCCCCTAATAATTTAATACACAGCACCCCAATAATAGTGTTATACACAGCACCCCTCTAATAGTTTAATACACAGCACCCCAATAATAGTGTTATACACAGCACCCCCCTAATAGTTTCATACACAGCACCCCCCTAATAGTGTTATACACAGCACCCCCCTAATAGTGTTATACACAGCACCCCCCTAATAGTTTAATACACAGCATTCCAATAATAGTGTTATACACAGCACCCCCCTAATAATTTAATACACAGCACCCCCCTAATACTGTTATACACAGCACCCCCCTAATAGTGTTATACACAGCACCCCCTAATAATTTAATACACAGCACCCCCCTAATAGTTTAATACACAGCACCCCCCTAATAATTTAATACACAGCACCTTCCTAATAGTGTTATACACAACACCCCCCTAATAGTGTTATACACAGCACCTCCCTAATAGTGTTATACACAGCACCCCCCTAATAGTTTAATACACAGCACCCCCTAATAGTGTTATACACAGCACCCCCCTAATACTTTAATACACAGCACCCCCCTAATAGTTTAATACACAGCACCCCCTAATAGTTTAATACACAGAACCCCCTAATAGTGTTATAAACAGCACCCCCCTAATAATTTAATACACAGCACCCCCTAATAGTGTTATACACAGCACCCCCCATTATTAGTGTTATACACAGCACCCCCCTAATAGTGTTATACACAGCACCCCCCTAATATTTTAATACACAGCGCCCCCCTAATAGTTTAATACACAGCACCCCCCTAATAGTTTAATACACAGCACCCCCTAATAGTTTAATACACAGCACCCCCCTAATAATTTAATACACAGCACCCCCCCTAATAGTTTAATACACAGCACCCCCCTAGTAGTGTTATACACAGCACCCCCCTAATAATTTAATACACAGCACCCCCCTAATAGTTTAATACACAGCCCCCCCTAATAGTTTAATACACAGCACCCCCCTAATAGTTTAATACACAGCACCCCCCTAATAATTTAATACACAGCACCCCCCTAATAGTGTTATACACAGCACCCCCCTAATAGTTTAATACACAGCACCCCCCCTAATAGTGTTATACACAGAACCCCCCTAATAGTGTTATACACAGCACCCCCCTAATAGTTTAATACACAGCACCCCCCTAATAGTGTTATACACAGCACCCCCCTAATAGTGTTATACACAGCACCCCCCTAATAGTGTTATACACAGCACCTCCCTGATAATTTAATACACAGCACCCCCCTAATAGTGTTATACACAGCACCTCCCTAATAGTGTTATACACAGCACCCCCCTAATAGTTTAATACACAGCACCACCCTAATATTTTAATACACAGCACCCCCTAATAGTGTTATACACAGCACCCCACTAATAGTGTTATACACAGCACCCCCTAAAAGTCTAATACACAGCACCCCCCTAATAGTGTTATACACAACACCCCCCTAATAGTGTTATACACAGCACCCCCCTAATAGTTTAATACACAGCACCCCCCCTAATAGTGTTATACACAACACCCCCCTAATAGTTTAATACACAGCACCCCCCTAATAGTGTTATACACAGAACCCCCCTAATAGTTTAATACACAGCACCCCCTAATAGTGTTATACACAGCACCCCCCTAATAGTGTTATACACAGCACCCCCTAATAGTTTAATACACAGCACCCCCTAATAGTGTTATACACAGCACCCCCCTAATAGTTTAATACACAGCACCCCCCCTAATAGTTTAATACACATCACCTCCCTAATTGTTTAATACACAGCACCCCCCTAATTGTTTAATACACAGCACCCCCCTAATAATTTAATACACAGCACCCCCCTAATACTGTTATACACAACACCCCCCTAATAGTGTTATACACAGCACCCCCCTAATAGTTTAATACACAGCACCCCCCTAATAGTGTTATACACAGCACCCCCCTAATAGTGTTATACACAGAACCCCCCTAATAGTGTTATACACAGCACCCCCCTAATAGTTTAATACACAGCACCCCCTAATAGTGTTATACACAGCACCCCCCTAATAGTGTTATACACAGCACCTCCCTGATAATTTAATACACAGCACCCCCCTAATAGTGTTATACACAGCACCTCCCTAATAGTGTTATACACAGCACCCCCCTAATAGTTTAATACACAGCACCCCCCTAATAGTGTTATACAAAGCACCCCCCTAATACTTTAATACACAGCACCCCCCCTAATAGTTTAATACACAGCACCCCCCTAATAGTTTAATAAACAGCACCCCTAATAGTGTTATAAACAGCACCCCCCTAATAATTTAATACACAGCACCCCCCTAATAGTGTTATACACAGCACCCCCCCTATTAGTGTTATACACAGCACCCCCCTAATAGTGTTATACACAGCACCCCCCTAATATTTTAATACACAGCGCCCCCCTAATAGTTTAATACACAGCACCCCCCTAATAGTTTAATACACAGCACCCCCCTAATAATTTAATACACAGCACCCCCTGATAGTGTTATACACAGCACCCCCCTAATAGTATTATACACAGCACCCCCCTAATAGTTTAATACACAGCACCCCCCTAATAGTGTTATACACAACACCCCCCTAATTGTTTAATACACAGCACCCCAATAATAGTGTTATACACAGCACCCCCCTAATAGTTTAATACACAGCACCCCCCTAATAGTGTTATACACAGCACCCCCCTAATAGTTTAATACACAGCACCCCCCTAATAGTGTTATACACAGCACCACCCTAATAGTGTTATACACAGCACCCCCCTAATAGTTTAATACACAGCACCCCCTTAATAGTTTAATACACAGCACCCCCCTAATAGTGTTATACACAGCACCCCCCTAATAGTTTAATACACAGCACCCCCCTAATAGTGTTATACACAGCACCCCCCTAATAGTGTTATACACAGCACCCCCCTAATAGTTTAATACACAGCACCCCCCTAATAGTGTTATACACAGCACCCCCCTAATAGTTTAATACACTGCACCCCCTTAATAGTTTAATACACAGCACCCCCCTAATAATTTAATACACAGCACCCCCTAATAGTGTTATACACAGCAGCCCCCTAATAGTTTAATACACAGCACCCCCCTAATAGTTTAATACACAGCACCCCCCTAATAATTTAATACACAGCACCCCCTAATAGTGTTATACACAGCAGCCCCCTAATAGTTGAATACACAGCACCCCCCTAATAGTTTAATACACAGCACCCCCTAATAGTTTAATACACAGCACCCCCTAATAGTGTTATACACAGCACCCCCCTAATAGTGTGATACACAGCACCCACCTAATAGTTTAATACACAGCACCCCCCTAATAGTGTTATACACAGCACCCCCCTAATAGTGTTATACACAGCACCCCCCTAATAGTTTAATACGCAGCACCCCCCTAATAGTGTTATACACAGCACCCCCTAATAGTGTTATACACAGCACCCCCCTAATAGTTTAATACACAGCACCCCCCTAATAGTTTAATACACAGCACCCCCCTAAATAGTGTTATACACAGCACCCCCCTAATAGTTTAATACACAGCACCCCCTTAATAGTTTAATACACAGCACCCCCCTAATAGTTTAATACACAGCACCCCCTTAATAATTTAATACACAGCACCCCCCTAATAGTGTTATACACAGCACCCACCTAATAGTTTAATACACAGCACCCCCCTAATAATTTAATACACAGCACCCCCTAATAGTGTTATACACAGCAGCCCCCTAATAGTTTAATACACAGCATCCCCCTAATAGTTGAATACACAGCACCCCCCTAATAGTTTAATACACAGCACCCCCTAATAGTTTAATACACAGCACCCCCTAATAGTGTTATACACAGCACCCCCCTAATAGTGTTATACACAGCACCCACCTAATAGTTTAATACACAGCACCCCCCTAATAGTGTTATACACAGCACCCCCCTAATAGTGTTATACACAGCACCCCCCTAATAGTTTAATACACAGCACCCCCCTAATAGTGTTATACACAGCACCCCCCTAATAGTGTTATACACAGCACCCGCCTAATAGTTTAATACACAGCACCCCCCTAATAGTTTAATACAGAGCACCCCCCTAATAATTTAATACACAGCACCCCCCTAATAGTGTTATACACAGCACCCCCCTAAT
Organism: Leptodactylus fuscus; assembly: GCF_031893055.1. NCBI lineage: Eukaryota > Metazoa > Chordata > Amphibia > Anura > Leptodactylidae > Leptodactylus > Leptodactylus fuscus. The sequence goes on from NW_027440570.1 coordinate 4,556, forward strand.
AGTTTAATACACAGCACCCCCCTAATAGTGTTATACACAGCACCCCCCTAATAGTTTAATACACAGCACCCCCCTAATAGTTTAATACAGAGCACCCCCCTAATAATTTAATACACAGCACCCCCCTAATAGTGTTATACACAGCACCCCCCTAATAGTTTAATACACAGCACCCCCCTAGTAGTGTTATACACAGCACCCCCCTAATAATTTAATACACAGCACCCCCCTAATAGTTTAATACACAGCACCCCCTAATAGTTTAATACACAGCACCCCCCTAATAATTTAATACACAGCACCCCCTAATAGTGTTATACACAGCAGCCCCCTAATAGTTTAATACACAGCACCCCCCTAATAGTTTAATACACAGCACCCCCCTAATAGTGTTATACACAACACCCCCCTAATAGTGTTATACACAGCACCCCCTAATAGTTTAATACACAGCACCCCAATAATAGTGTTATACACAGCACCCCCCTAATAGTTTAATACACAGCACCCCCCTAATAGTGTTATACACAGCACCCCCCTAATAGTGTTATACACAGAACCCCCCTAATAGTGTTATACACAGCACCCCCCTAATAGTTTAATACACAGCACCCCCCTAATAGTGTTATACACAGCACCCCCCTAATAGTGTTATACACAGCACCCCCCTAATAGTTTAATACACAGCACCCCCTAATAGTGTTATACACAGCACCCCCCTAATAGTGTTATACACAGCACCCCCCTAATTGTGTTATACACAGCACCCCCCTAATAGATTAATACACAGCACCCCCCTAATAGTGTTATACACAGCACCCCCCTAATAGTTTAATACACAGCACCCCCCTAATAGTTTAATACACAACACCCCCCTAATAATTTAATACACAGCACCCCCCTAATACTGTTATACACAGCACCCCCCTAATAGTGTTATACACAGAACCCCCCTAATAATTTAATACACAGCACCCCAATAATAGTGTTATACACAGCACCCCCCTAATAGTTTAATACACAGCACCCCAATAATAGTGTTATACACAGCACCCCCGTAATAGTTTAATACACAGCAACCCCCTAATAGTGTTATACACAGCACCTCCCTAATAGTGTTATACACAGCACCCCCCTAATAGTTTAATACACAGCACCCCAATAATAGTGTTATACACAGCACCCCCCTAATAGTTTAATACACAGCACCCCCTAATAGTGTTATACACAGCACCCCCCTAATAGTTTTATACACAGCACCCCCTAATTGTTTAATACACAGCACCCCCCCTAATTGTTTAATACACAGCACCCCCTAATAATTTAATACACAGCACCCCCCTAATACGCACCCCCCTAATAGTGTTATACACAGCACCCCCCTAATAGTGTTATACACAGCACCCCCCTAATAGTTTAATACACAGCACCCCCTAATAGTGTTATACACAGCACCCCCCAAATAGTTTAATACACAGCACCCCCCTAATAGTTTAATACACAGCACCCCCCTATTAGTGTTATACACAGCACCCCCCTAATAGTTTAATACACAGCACCCCCCTAATAGTTTAATACACAACACCCCCCTAATAATTTAATACACAGCACCCCTCTAATACTGTTATACACAGCACTCCCCTAATAGTGTTATACACAGAACCCCCCTAATAATTTAATACACAGCACCCCAATAATAGTGTTATACACAGCACCCCTCTAATAGTTTAATACACAGCACCCCAATAATAGTGTTATACACAGCACCCCCCTAATAGTTTCATACACAGCAACCCCCTAATAGTGTTATACACAGCACCCCCCTAATAGTGTTATACACAGCACCCCCCTAATAGTTTAATACACAGCACCCCCCTAATAGTTTAATATACAGCACCCCCCTAATAGTTTAATACACATCACCCCCCTAATAATTTAATACACAGCACCCCCCTAATAGTGTTATACACAGCACACCCCTAATAATTTAATACACAGCACCCCCCTAATAGTGTTATACACAGCACACCCCTAATAGTTTAATACACAGCACCCCCCTAATAATTTAATACACAGCACCCCCTACTAGTGTTATACACAGCAGCCCCCTAATAGTTTAATACACAGCACCCCCCTAATAGTTTAATACACAGCACCCCCTAATAATTTAATACACAGCACCCCCTAATAGTGTTATACACAGCAGCCCCCTAATAGTTGAATACACAGCACCCCCCTAATAATTTAATACACAGCACCCCCTAATAGTGTTATACACAGCACCCCCCTAATAGTTTAATACACAGCACCCCCTAATAATTTAATACACAGCACCCCCCTAATAGTTTAATACACAGCACCCCCCTAATAGTTTAATACACAGCACCCCCCTAATAGTTTAATACACAGCACCCCCTAATAGTGTTATACACAGCACCCCCTAATAGTTTAATACACATCACCCCCCTAATAGTGTTATACACAGAACCCCCCTAATAGTGTTATACACAGCACCCCCTAATAGTTTAATACACAGCACCCCCCTAATAGTGTTATACACAGCACCCCCCTAATAGTGTTATACACAGCAACCCCCTAATAGTTTAATACACAGCACCCCCTAATAGTGTTATACACAGCACCCCCCTAATAGTGTTATACACAGCACCCCCCTAATAGTTTAATACACAGCACCCCCCTAATAGTGTTATACACAGCACCCCCCTAATAGTTTAATACACAGCACCCCCCTAATAGTTTAATACACAACACCCCCCTAATAATTTAATACACAGCACCCCCCTAATACTGTTATACACAGCACTCCCCTAATAGTGTTATACACAGAACCCCCCTAATAATTTAATACACAGCACCCCAATAATAGTGTTATACACAGCACCCCTCTAATAGTTTAATACACAGCACCCCAATAATAGTGTTATACACAGCACCCCCCTAATAGTTTCATACACAGCACCCCCCTAATAGTGTTATACACAGCACCCCCCTAATAGTGTTATACACAGCACCCCCCTAATAGTTTAATACACAGCATTCCAATAATAGTGTTATACACAGCACCCCCCTAATAATATAATACACAGCACCCCCCTAATAATATAATACACAGCACCCCCCTAATAGTGTTATACACAGCACCCCCCTAATAGTGTTATACACAGCACCCCCTAATAATTTAATACACAGCACCTCCCTAATAGTTTAATACACAGCACCCCCCTAATAATTTACTACACAGTACCTTCCTAATAGTGTTATACACAGCACCCCCCTAATAGTGTTATACACAGCACCCCCCTAATACTTTAATACACAGCACCCCCCTAATAGTTTAATACACAGCACCCCCTAATAGTTTAATACACAGAACCCCCTAATAGTGTTATAAACAGCACCCCCCTAATAATTTAATACACAGCACCCCCTAATAGTGTTATACACAGCACCACCCCTATTAGTGTTATACATAGCACCCCCCTAATAGTGTTATACACAGCACCCTCCTAATATTTTAATACACAGCGCCCCCCTAATAGTTTAATACACAGCACCCCCCTAATAGTTTAATACACAGCACCCCCTAATAGTTTAATACACAGCACCCCCCTAATAATTTAATACACAGCACCCCCCTAATAGTTTAATACACAGCACCCCCCTAGTAGTGTTATACACAGCACCCCCCTAATAATTTAATACACAGCACCCCCCTAATAGTTTAATACACAGCACCCCCTAATAGTTTAATACACAGCACCCCCCTAATAGTTTAATACACAGCACCCCCCTAATAATTTAATACACAGCACCCCCCTAATAGTGTTATACACAGCACCCCCCTAATAGTTTAATACACAGCACCCCCTAATAATTTAATACACAGCACCCCCCTAATAGTTTAATACACAGCACCCCCCTAATAGTTTAATACACAGCACCCCCCTAATAGTTTAATACACAGCACCCCCTAATAGTGTTATACACAGCACCCCCCTAATATTGTTATACACAGTACCCCCCTAATAGTTTAATACACAGCACCCCCCTAATAGTGTTATACACAGAACCCCCCTAATAGTGTTATACACAGCACCCCCCTAATAGTTTAATACACAGCACCCCCCTAATAGTGTTATACACAGCACCCCCCTAATAGTGTTATACACAGCACCCCCCTAATAGTGTTATACACAGCACCTCCCTGATAATTTAATACACAGCACCCCCCTAATAGTGTTATACACAGCACCTCCCTAATAGTGTTATACACAGCACCCCCCTAATAGTTTATTACACAGCACCCCCCTAATAATTTAATACACAGCACCCCCTAATAGTGTTATACACAGCACCCCACTAATAGTGTTATACACAGCACCCCCTAAAAGTTAAATACACAGCACCCCCCTAATAGTGTTATACACAACACCCCCCCTAATAGTGTTATACACAGCACCCCCCTAATAGTTTAATACACAGCACCCCCCTAATAGTGTTATACACAACAACCCCCTAATAGTGTTATACACAGCACCCCCCTAATAGTTTAATACACAGCACCCCCCTAATAGTGTTATACACAGCACCCCCCTAATAGTGTTATACACAGAACCCCCCTAATAGTGTTATACACAGCACCCCCTAATAGTTTAATACACAGCACCCCCTAATAGTGTTATACACAGCACCCCCCTAATAGTGTTATACACAGCACCTTCCTGATAATTTAATACACAGCACCCCCCTAATAGTGTTATACACAGCACCTCCCTAATAGTGTTATACACAGCACCCCCTAATAGTTTAATACACAGCACCCCCCTAATAGTGTTATACAAAGCACCCCCCTAATACTTTAATACACAGCACCCCCCTAATAGTTTAATACACAGCACCCCCCTAATAGTTTAATACACAGCACCCCCTAATAGTGTTATACACAGCACCCCCCCTATTAGTGTTATACACAGCACCCCCCTAATAGTGTTATACACAGCACCCCCCTAATATTTTAATACACAGCGCCCCCCTAATAGTTTAATACACAGCACCCCCCTAATAGTTTAATACACAGCACCCCCCTAATAATTTAATACACAGCACCCCCTGATAGTGTTATACACAGCACCCCCCTAATAGTGTTATACACAGCACCCCCCTAATAGTTTAATACACAGCACCCCTCTAATAGTGTTATACACAACACCCCCCTAATAGTTTAATACACAGCACCCCAATAATAGTGTTATACACAGCACCCCCCTAATAGTTTAATACACAGCACCCCCCTAATAGTGTTATACACAGCACCCCCCTAATAGTTTAATACACAGCACCCCCCTAATAGTGTTATACACAGCACCCCCCTAATAGTGTTATACACAGCACCCCCCTAATAGTTTAATACACAGCACCCCCTTAATAGTTTAATACACAGCACCCCCCTAATAGTGTTATACACAGCACCCCCCTAATAGTTTAATACACAGCACCCCCCTAATAGTGTTATACACAGCACCCCCCTAATAGTGTTATACACAGCACCCCCCTAATAGTTTAATACACAGCACCCCCCTAATAGTGTTATACACAGCACCCCCCTAATAGTTTAATACACTGTACCCCCTTAATAGTTTAATACACAGCACCCCCCTAATAATTTAATACACAGCACCCCCCTAATAATTTAATACACAGCACCCCCTAATAGTGTTATACACAGCAGCCCACTAATAGTTTAATACACAGCACCCCCCTAATAGTTTAATACACAGCACCCCCCTAATAATTTAATACACAGCACCCCCTAATAGTGTTATACACAGCAGCCCCCTAATAGTTGAATACACAGCACCCCCCTAATAGTTTAATACACAGCACCCCCTAATAGTTTAATACACAGCACCCCCTAATAGTGTTATACACAGCACCCCCCTAATAGTGTTATACACAGCACCCACCTAATAGTTTAATACACAGCACCCCCCTAATAGTGTTATACACAGCACCCCCCTAATAGTGTTATACACAGCACCCCCCTAATAGTTTAATACACAGCACCCCCCTAATAGTGTTATACACAGCACCCCCCTAATAGTGTTATACACAGCACCCCCCTAATAGTTTAATACACAGCACCCCCCTAATAGTTTAATACAGAGCACCCCCCTAATAATTTAATACACAGCACCCCCCTGATAGTGTTATACACAGCACCCCCCTAATAGTTTAATACACAGCACCCCCCTAATAGTGTTATACACAGCACCCCCCTAATAGTTTAATACACAGCACCCCCCTAATAGTTTAATACAGAGCACCCCCCTAATAATTTAATACACAGCACCCCTCTAATAGTGTTATACACAGCACCCCCCTAATAGTTTAATACACAGCACCCCCCTAGTAGTGTTATACACAGCACCCCCCTAATAATTTAATACACAGCACCCCCCTAATAGTTTAATACACAGCACCCCCCTAATAGTGTTATACACAACACCCCCCTAATAGTGTTATACACAGCACCCCCTAATAGTTTAATACACAGCACCCCAATAATAGTGTTATACACAGCACCCCCCTAATAGTTTAATACACAGCACCCCCCTAATAGTGTTATACACAGCACCCCCCTAATAGTGTTATACACAGAACCCCCCTAATAGTGTTATACACAGCACCCCCCTAATAGTTTAATACACAGCACCCCCCTAATAGTGTTATACACAGCACCCCCTAATAGTGTTATACACAGCACCCCCCTAATAGTTTAATACACAGCACCCCCTAATAGTGTTATACACAGCACCCCCCTAATAGTGTTATACACAGCACCCCCCTAATTGTGTTATACACAGCACCCCCCTAATAGATTAATACACAGCACCCCCCTAATAGTGTTATACACAGCACCCCCCTAATAGTTTAATACACAGCACCCCCCTAATAGTTTAATACACAACACCCCCCTAATAATTTAATACACAGCACCCCCCTAATACTGTTATACACAGCACCCCCCTAATACTGTTATACACAGAACCCCCCTAATAATTTAATACACAGCACCCCAATAATAGTGTTATACACAGCACCCCCCTAATAGTTTAATACACAGCACCCCAATAATAGTGTTATACACAGCACCCCCCTAATAGTTTAATACACAGCACCCCCTAATAGTGTTATACACAGCACCCCCCTAATAGTTTTATACACAGCACCCCCCTAATTGTTTAATAGACAGCACCCCCCCTAATTGTTTAATACACAGCACCCCCTAATAATTTAATACACAGCACCCCCCTAATACGCACCCCCCTAATAGTGTTATACACAGCACCCCCCTAATAGTGTTATACACAGCACCCCCCTAATAGTTTAATACACAGCACCCCCTAATAGTGTTATACACAGCACCCCCCTAATAGTTTAATACACAGCACCCCCCTAATAGTTTAATACACAGCACCCCCCTAATAGTGTTATACACAGCACCCCCCTAATAGTTTAATACACAGCACCCCCCTAATAGTTTAATACACAACACCCCCCTAATAATTTAATACACAGCACCCCCCCTAATACTGTTATACACAGCACTCCCCTAATAGTGTTATACACAGAACCCCCCTAATAATTTAATACACAGCACCCCAATAATAGTGTTATACACAGCACCCCTCTAATAGTTTAATACACAGCACCCCAATAATAGTGTTATACACAGCACCCCCCTAATAGTTTCATACACAGCACCCCCCTAATAGTGTTATACACAGCACCCCCCTAATAGTGTTATACACAGCACCCCCCTAATAGTTTAATACACAGCACCCCCCTAATAGTTTAATATACAGCACCCCCCTAATAGTTTAATACACATCACCCCCCTAATAATTTAATACACAGCACCCCCCTAATAGTGTTATACACAGCACACCCCTAATAATTTAATACACAGCACCCCCCTAATAATTTAATACACAGCACCCCCTACTAGTGTTATACACAGCAGCCCCCTAATAGTTTAATACACAGCACCCCCCTAATAGTTTAATACACAGCACCCCCTAATAATTTAATACATAGCACCCCCTAATAGTGTTATACACAGCAGCCCCCTAATAGTTGAATACACAGCACCCCCCTAATAATTTAATACACAGCACCCCCTAATAGTGTTATACACAGCACCCCCCTAATAGTTTAATACACAGCACCCCCTAATAATTTAATACACAGCACCCCCCTAATAGTTTAATACACAGCACCCCCCTAATAGTTTAATACACAGCAACCCCCTAATAGTTTAATACACAGCACCCCCTAATAGTGTTATACACAGCACCCCCCTAATAGTTTAATACACATCACCCCCCTAATAGTGTTATACACAGAACCCCCCTAATAGTGTTATACACAGCACCCCCTAATAGTTTAATACACAGCACCCCCCTAATAGTGTTATACACAGCACCCCCCTAATAGTGTTATACACAGCACCCCCCTAATAGTTTAATACACAGCACCCCCTAATAGTGTTATACACAGCACCCCCCTAATAGTGTTATACACAGCACCCCCCTAATAGTTTAATACACAGCACCCCCCTAATAGTGTTATACACAGCACCCCCCTAATAGTTTAATACACAGCACCCCCCTAATAGTTTAATACACAACACCCCCCTAATAATTTAATACACAGCACCCCCCTAATACTGTTATACACAGCACTCCCCTAATAGTGTTATACACAGAACCCCCCTAATAATTTAATACACAGCACCCCAATAATAGTGTTATACACAGCACCCCTCTAATAGTTTAATACACAGCACCCCAATAATAGTGTTATACACAGCACCCCCCTAATAGTTTCATACACAGCACCCCCCTAATAGTGTTATACACAGCACCCCCCTAATAGTGTTATACACAGCACCCCCCTAATAGTTTAATACACAGCATTCCAATAATAGTGTTATACACAGCACCCCCCTAATAATTTAATACACAGCACCCCCCTAATACTGTTATACACAGCACCCCCCTAATAGTGTTATACACAGCACCCCCTAATAATTTAATACACAGCACCTCCCTAATAGTTTAATACACAGCACCCCCCTAATAATTTAATACACAGCACCTTCCTAATAGTGTTATACACAGCACCCCCCTAATAGTGTTATACACAGCACCTCCCTAATAGTGTTATACACAGCACCCCCCTAATAGTTTAATACACAGCACCCCCCTAATAGTGTTATACACAGCACCCCCCTAATACTTTAATACACAGCACCCCCCTAATAGTTTAATACACAGCACCCCCTAATAGTTTAATACACAGAACCCCCTAATAGTGTTATAAACAGCACCCCCCTAATAATTTAATACACAGCACCCCCTAATAGTGTTATACACAGCACAACCCCTATTAGTGTTATACACAGCACCCCCCTAATAGTGTTATACACAGCACCCTCCTAATATTTTAATACACAGCGCCCCCCTAATAGTTTAATACACAGCACCCCCCTAATAGTTTAATACACAGCACCCCTCTAATAGTGTTATACACAACACCCCCCTAATAGTGTTATACACAGCACCCCCTAATAGTTTAATACACAGCACCCCAATAATAGTGTTATACACAGCACCCCCCTAATAGTTTAATACACAGCACCCCCCTAATAGTGTTATACACAGCACCCCCCTAATAGTGTTATACACAGAACCCCCCTAATAGTGTTATACACAGCACCCCCCTAATAGTTTAATACACAGCACCCCCCTAATAGTGTTATACACAGCACCCCCTAATAGTGTTATACACAGCACCCCCCTAATAGTTTAATACACAGCACCCCCTAATAGTGTTATACACAGCACCCCCCTAATAGTGTTATACACAGCACCCCCCTAATTGTGTTATACACAGCACCCCCCTAATAGATTAATACACAGCACCCCCCTAATAGTGTTATACACAGCACCCCCCTAATAGTTTAATACACAGCACCCCCCTAATAGTTTAATACACAACACCCCCCTAATAATTTAATACACAGCACCCCCCTAATACTGTTATACACAGCACCCCCCTAATACTGTTATACACAGAACCCCCCTAATAATTTAATACACAGCACCCCAATAATAGTGTTATACACAGCACCCCCCTAATAGTTTAATACACAGCACCCCAATAATAGTGTTATACACAGCACCCCCCTAATAGTTTAATACACAGCACCCCCTAATAGTGTTATACACAGCACCCCCCTAATAGTTTTATACACAGCACCCCCCTAATTGTTTAATAGACAGCACCCCCCCTAATTGTTTAATACACAGCACCCCCTAATAATTTAATACACAGCACCCCCCTAATACGCACCCCCCTAATAGTGTTATACACAGCACCCCCCTAATAGTGTTATACACAGCACCCCCCTAATAGTTTAATACACAGCACCCCCTAATAGTGTTATACACAGCACCCCCCTAATAGTTTAATACACAGCACCCCCCTAATAGTTTAATACACAGCACCCCCCTAATAGTGTTATACACAGCACCCCCCTAATAGTTTAATACACAGCACCCCCCTAATAGTTTAATACACAACACCCCCCTAATAATTTAATACACAGCACCCCCCCTAATACTGTTATACACAGCACTCCCCTAATAGTGTTATACACAGAACCCCCCTTATAATTTAATACACAGCACCCCAATAATAGTGTTATACACAGCACCCCTCTAATAGTTTAATACACAGCACCCCAATAATAGTGTTATACACAGCACCCCCCTAATAGTTTCATACACAGCACCCCCCTAATAGTGTTATACACAGCACCCCCCTAATAGTGTTATACACAGCACCCCCCTAATAGTTTAATACACAGCACCCCCCTAATAGTTTAATATACAGCACCCCCCTAATAGTTTAATACACATCACCCCCCTAATAATTTAATACACAGCACCCCCCTAATAGTGTTATACACAGCACACCCCTAATAATTTAATACACAGCACCCCCCTAATAATTTAATACACAGCACCCCCTACTAGTGTTATACACAGCAGCCCCCTAATAGTTTAATACACAGCACCCCCCTAATAGTTTAATACACAGCACCCCCTAATAATTTAATACATAGCACCCCCTAATAGTGTTATACACAGCAGCCCCCTAATAGTTGAATACACAGCACCCCCCTAATAATTTAATACACAGCACCCCCTAATAGTGTTATACACAGCACCCCCCTAATAGTTTAATACACAGCACCCCCTAATAATTTAATACACAGCACCCCCCTAATAGTTTAATACACAGCACCCCCCTAATAGTTTAATACACAGCAACCCCCTAATAGTTTAATACACAGCACCCCCTAATAGTGTTATACACAGCACCCCCCTAATAGTTTAATACACATCACCCCCCTAATAGTGTTATACACAGAACCCCCCTAATAGTGTTATACACAGCACCCCCTAATAGTTTAATACACAGCACCCCCCTAATAGTGTTATACACAGCACCCCCCTAATAGTGTTATACACAGCACCCCCCTAATAGTTTAATACACAGCACCCCCTAATAGTGTTATACACAGCACCCCCCTAATAGTGTTATACACAGCACCCCCCTAATAGTTTAATACACAGCACCCCCCTAATAGTGTTATACACAGCACCCCCCTAATAGTTTAATACACAGCACCCCCCTAATAGTTTAATACACAACACCCCCCTAATAATTTAATACACAGCACCCCCCTAATACTGTTATACACAGCACTCCCCTAATAGTGTTATACACAGAACCCCCCCTAATAATTTAATACACAGCACCCCAATAATAGTGTTATACACAGCACCCCTCTAATAGTTTAATACACAGCACCCCAATAATAGTGTTATACACAGCACCCCCCTAATAGTTTCATACACAGCACCCCCCTAATAGTGTTATACACAGCACCCCCCTAATAGTGTTATACACAGCACCCCCCTAATAGTTTAATACACAGCATTCCAATAATAGTGTTATACACAGCACCCCCCTAATAATTTAATACACAGCACCCCCCTAATACTGTTATACACAGCACCCCCCTAATAGTGTTATACACAGCACCCCCTAATAATTTAATACACAGCACCTCCCTAATAGTTTAATACACAGCACCCCCCTAATAATTTAATACACAGCACCTTCCTAATAGTGTTATACACAGCACCCCCCTAATAGTGTTATACACAGCACCTCCCTAATAGTGTTATACACAGCACCCCCCTAATAGTTTAATACACAGCACCCCAATAATAGTGTTATACACAGCACCCCCCTAATACTTTAATACACAGCACCCCCCTAATAGTTTAATACACAGCACCCCCTAATAGTTTAATACACAGAACCCCCTAATAGTGTTATAAACAGCACCCCCCTAATAATTTAATACACAGCACCCCCTAATAGTGTTATACACAGCACAACCCCTATTAGTGTTATACACAGCACCCCCCTAATAGTGTTATACACAGCACCCTCCTAATATTTTAATACACAGCGCCCCCCTAATAGTTTAATACACAGCACCCCCCTAATAGTTTAATACACAGCACCCCCTAATAGTTTAATACACAGCACCCCCCTAATAATTTAATACACAGCACCCCCCTAATAGTTTAATACACAGCACCCCCCTAGTAGTGTTATACACAGCACCCCCCTAATAATTTAATACACAGCACCCCCCTAATAGTTTAATACACAGCACCCCCCTAATAGTTTAATACACAGCACCCCCCTAATAGTTTAATACACAGCACCCCCCTAATAATTTAATACACAGCACCCCCCTAATAGTGTTATACACAGCACCCCCCTAATAGTTTAATACACAGCACCCCCTAATAATTTAATACACAGCACCCCCCTAATAGTTTAATACACAGCACCCCCCTAATAGTTTAATACACAGCACCCCCTAATAGTGTTATACACAGCACCCCCCTAATATTGTTATACACAGCACCCCCCCTAATAGTTTAATACACAGCACCCCCCTAATAGTGTTATACACAGAACTCCCCTAATAGTGTTATACACAGCACCCCCCTAATAGTTTAATACACAGCACCCCCCTAATAGTGTTATACACAGCACCCCCCTAATAGTGTTATACACAGCACCCCCCTAATAGTGTTATACACAGCACCTCCCTGATAATTTAATACACAGCACCCCCCTAATAGTGTTATACACAGCACCTCCCTAATAGTGTAATACACAGCACCCCCCTAATAGTTTAATACACAGCACCCCCCCTAATAATTTAATACACAGCACCCCCTAATAGTGTTATACACAGCACCCCACTAATAGTGTTATACACAGCACCCCCTAAAAGTTTAATACACAGCACCCCCCTAATAGTGTTATACACAACACCCCCCTAATAGTGTTATACACAGCACCCCCCTAATAGTTTAATACACAGCACCCCCCTAATAGTGTTATACACAGCACCCCCCTAATAGTTTAATACACAGCACCCCCCTAATAGTTTAATACACAGCACCCCCCTAATAATTTAATACACAGCAACCCCCTAATAGTGTTATACACAGCACCCCCCTAATAGTGTTATACACAGCACCCCCTAATAGTGTTATACACAGCACCCCCCTAATAGTTTAATACACAGCACCCCCCTAATAGTGTTATACACAGCACCCCCCTAATAGTTTAATACACAGCACCCCCCTAATAATTTAATACACAGCACCCCCCTAATAGTTTAATACACAGAACCCAACTAATAGTTTAATACACAGCACCCCCCTAATAGTTTAATACACAGCACCCCCTAATAGTGTTATACACAGCACCCCCCTAATAGTTTAATACACAGCACCCCCCTAATAGTGTTATACACAGAACCCCCCTAATAGTGTTATACACAGCACCCCCCTAATAGTTTAATACACAGCATTCCCCTAATAGTGTTATACACAGCATTCCCCTAATAGTGTTATACACAGCACCCCCTAATAGTGTTATACACAGCACCCCCCTAATAGTTTAATACACAGCACCCTCTAATAGTGTTATACACAACACCCCCCTAATAGTGTTATACACAGCACCCCCCTGATAGTTTAATACACAGCACCCCCCTAATAGTGTTATACACAGCACCCCCTAATAGTTTAATACACAGCAACCCCTAATAGTTTAATACACAACACCCCCCTAATAATTTAATACACAGCACCCCCCTAATACTGTTATACACAGCACCCCCCTAATAGTGTTATACACAGAACCCCCCTAATATTTTAATACACAGCACCCCCCTAATAGTTTAATACACAGCACCCCCTAATAGTTTAATACACAGCACCCCCCTAATAGTTTAATACACAGCACCCCCTAATAGTGTTATACACAGCACCCCCCTAATAGTTTAATACAGATCACCCCCCTAATAGTTTAATACACAACACCCCCCTAATAATTTAATACACAGCACCCCCCTAATACTGTTATACACAGCACTCCCCTAATAGTGTTATACACAGAACCCCCCTAATAATTTAATACACAGCACCCCAATAATAGTGTTATACACAGCACCCCTCTAATAGTTTAATACACAGCACCCCAATAATAGTGTTATACACAGCACCCCCCTAATAGTTTCATACACAGCACCCCCCTAATAGTGTTATACACAGCACCCCCCTAATAGTGTTATACACAGCACCCCCCTAATAGTTTAATACACAGCATTCCAATAATAGTGTTATACACAGCACCCCCCCTAATAATTTAATACGCAGCACCCCCTAATACTGTTATACACAGCACCCCCCTAATAGTGTTATACACAGCACCCCCTAATAATTTAATACACAGCACCCCCCTAATAGTTTAATACACAGCACCCCCCTAATAATTTAATACACAGCACCTTCCTAATAGTGTTATACACAACACCCCCCTAATAGTGTTATACACAGCACCCCCCTAATAGTTTAATACGCAGCACCCCCCTAATAGTGTTATACACAGCACCCCCCTAATAGTGTTATACACAGCACCCCCCTAATAGTTTAATACACAGCACCCCCCTAATAGTTTAACACACAGCACCCCCCTAATAGTGTTATACACAGCACCCCCCTAATAGTGTTATACACAGCACCCCCCTAATAGTGTTATACACAGCACCCCCCTAATAGTTTAATACACAGCACCCTCTAATAGTGTTATACACAACACCCCCCTAATAGTGTTATACACAGCACCCCCCTGATAGTTTAATACACAGCACCCCCCTAATAGTTGTTTATACACAGCACCCCCTAATAGTTTAATACACAGCAACCCCTAATAGTTTAATACACAACACCCCCCTAATAATTTAATACACAGCACCCCCCTAATACTGTTATACACAGCACCCCCCTAATAGTGTTATACACAGAACCCCCCTAATATTTTAATACACAGCACCCCCCTAATAGTTTAATACACAGCACCCCCCTAATAGTTTAATACACAGCACCCCCCTAATAGTTTAATACACAGCACCCCCTAATAGTGTTATACACAGCACCCCCCTAATAGTTTAATACAGATCACCCCCCTAATAGTTTAATACACAACACCCCCCTAATAATTTAATACACAGCACCCCCCTAATACTGTTATACACAGCACTCCCCTAATAGTGTTATACACAGAACCCCCCTAATAATTTAATACACAGCACCCCAATAATAGTGTTATACACAGCACCCCTCTAATAGTTTAATACACAGCACCCCAATAATAGTGTTATACACAGCACCCCCCTAATAGTTTCATACACAGCACCCCCCTAATAGTGTTATACACAGCACCCCCCTAATAGTGTTATACACAGCACCCCCCTAATAGTTTAATACACAGCATTCCAATAATAGTGTTATACACAGCACCCCCCTAATAATTTAATACGCAGCACCCCCCTAATACTGTTATACACAGCACCCCCCTAATAGTGTTATACACAGCACCCCCTAATAATTTAATACACAGCACCCCCCTAATAGTTTAATACACAGCACCCCCCTAATAATTTAATACACAGCACCTTCCTAATAGTGTTATACACAACACCCCCCTAATAGTGTTATACACAGCACCTCCCTAATAGTGTTATACACAGCACCCCCCTAATAGTTTAATACACAGCACCCCCTAATAGTGTTATACACAGCACCCCCCTAATACTTTAATACACAGCACCCCCCTAATAGTTTAATACACAGCACCCCCTAATAGTTTAATACACAGAACCCCCTAATAGTGTTATAAACAGCACCCCCCTAATAATTTAATACACAGCACCCCCTAATAGTGTTATACAAAGCACCCCCCCTATTAGTGTTATACACAGCACCCCCCTAATAGTGTTATACACAGCACCCCCCTAATATTTTAATACACAGCGCCCCCCTAATAGTTTAATACACAGCACCCCCCTAATAGTTTAATACACAGCACCCCCTAATAGTTTAATACACAGCACCCCCCTAATAATTTAATACACAGCACCCCCCTAATAGTTTAATACACAGCACCCCCCTAGTAGTGTTATACACAGCACCCCCCTAATAATTTAATACACAGCACCCCCCTAATAGTTTAATACACAGCACCCCCCTAATAGTTTAATACACAGCACCCCCCTAATAGTTTAATACACAGCACCCCCCTAATAATTTAATACACAGCACCCCCCTAATAGTGTTATACACAGCACCCCCCTAATAGTTTAATACACAGCACCCCCCTAATAGTGTTATACACAGAACCCCCCTAATAGTGTTATACACAGCACCCCCCTAATAGTTTAATACACAGCACCCCCCTAATAGTGTTATACACAGCACCCCCCTAATAGTGTTATACACAGCACCCCCCTAATAGTGTTATACACAGCACCTCCCTGATAATTTAATACACAGCACCCCCCTAATAGTGTTATACACAGCACCTCCCTAATAGTGTTATACACAGCACCCCCCTAATAGTTTAATACACAGCACCACCCTAATATTTTAATACACAGCACCCCCTAATAGTGTTATACACAGCACCCCACTAATAGTGTTATACACAGCACCCCCTAAAAGTCTAATACACAGCACCCCCCTAATAGTGTTATACACAACACCCCCCTAATAGTGTTATACACAGCACCCCCCTAATAGTTTAATACACAGCACCCCCCTAATAGTGTTATACACAGCACCCCCCTAATAGTTTAATACACAGCACCCCCCTAATAGTTTAATACACAGCACCCCCCTAATAATTTAATACACAGCACCCCCCTAATAGTGTTATACACAGCACCCCCCTAATAGTGTTATACACAGCACCCCCTAATAGTGTTATACACAGCACCCCCCTAATAGTTTAATACACAGCACCCCCCTAATAGTTTAATACACAGCACCCCCCTAATAATTTAATACACAGCACCCCCCTAATAGTGTTATACACAGCACCCCCCTAATAGTTTAATACACAGCACCCCCCTAATAATTTAATACACAGCACCCCCCTAATAGTTTAATACACAGAACCCAACTAATAGTTTAATACACAGCACCCCCCTAATAGTTTAATACATAGCACCCCCTAATAGTGTTATACACAGAACCACCCTAATAGTGTTATACACAGCACCCCCCTAATAGTTTAATACACAGCATTCCCCTAATAGTGTTATACACAGCATTCCCCTAATAGTGTTATACACAGCACCCCCCTAATAGTGTTATACACAGCACCCCCCTAATGGTTTAATACACAGCACCCTCTAATAGTGTTATACACAGCACCCCCCTAATAGTGTTATACACAGCACCCCCCTAATAGTTTAATACACAGCACCCCCCTAATAGTTTAATACACAGCACCCCCCTAATAATTTAATACACAGCACCCCCCTAATAGTGTTATACACAGCACCCCCCTAATAATTTAATACACAGCACCCCCCTAATAGTTTAATACACAGCACCCCCCTAATAGTTTAATACACAGCACCACCCTAATAGTTTAATACACAGCACCCCCCTAATAGTTTAATACACAGCACCCCCTAATAGTGTTATACACAGCACCCCCCTAATAGTTTAATACACAGCACCCCCCTAATAGTTTTATACACAGCACCCCCCTAATAGTGTTATACACAGCACCCCCCTAATAGTTTAATACACAGCACCCCCCTAATAATTTAATACACAGCACCCCCCTAATAGTTTAATACACAGCACCCCCTAATAGTTTAATACACATCACCCCCCTAATAATTTAATACACAGCACCCCCCTAATAGTGTTATACACAGCACCCCCCTAATAGTTTACTACACAGCACCCCCCTAGTAGTGTTATACACAGCACCCCCCTAATAATTTAATACACAGCACCCCCCTAATAGTTTAATACACAGCACCCCCCTAATAGTTTAATACACAGCACCCCCCTAATAATTTAATACACAGCACCCCCTAATAGTGTTATACACAGCAGCCCCCTAATAGTTTAATACACAGCACCCCCCTAATAGTTTAATACACAGCACCCCCCTAATAGTGTTATACACAGCACCCCCCTAATAGTGTTATACACAGCACCCCCCTAATAGTTTAATACACAGCACCCCAATAATAGTGTTATACACAGCACCCCCCTAATAGTTTAATACACAGCACCCCCCTAATAGTGTTATACACAGCACCCCCCTAATAGTGTTATACACAGAACCCCCTTAATAGTGTTATACACAGCACCCCCCTAATAGTTTAATACACAGCACCCCCCTAATAGTGTTATACACAGCACCCCCCTAATAGTGTTATACACAGCACCCCCCTAATAGTTTAATACACAGCACCCCCCTAATAGTGTTATACACAGCACCCCCCTAATAGTTTAATACACAGCACCCCCCTAATAGTTTAATACACAACACCCCTCTAATAATTTAATACACAGCACCCCCCTAATACTGTTATACACAGCACCCCCCTAATAGTGTTATACACAGAACCCCCCTAATAATTTAATACACAGCACCCCAATAATAGTGTTATACACAGCACCCCCCTAATAGTTTAATACACAGCACCCCAATAATAGTGTTATACACAGCACCCCCCTAATAGTTTAATACACAGCACCCCCCCAATAGTGTTATACACAACACCCCCCTAATAGTGTTATACACAGCACCCCCTAATAGTTTAATACACAGCACCCCAATAATTGTTTAATACACAGCACCCCCCAAATTGTTTAAAAAACAGCACCCCCCTAATAATTTAATACACAGCACCCCCCTAATAGTGTTATACACAGCACCCCCCTAATACTTTAATACACAGCACCCCAATAATAGTGTTATACACAGCACCCCCCTAATAGTTTAATACACAGCACCCCCCTAATAGTGTTATACACAGCACCCCCCTAATAGTGTTATACACAGCACCCCCCTAATATTGTTATACACAGCACCCCCCTAATATTGTTATACACAGCACCCCCTAATAGTTTAATACACAGCACCCCCCTAATAGTGTTATACAAAGCACCCCCCTAATAGTGTTATACAAAGCACCCCCCTAATAGTTTAATACACAGCACCCCCTAATAGTGTTATACAAAGCACCCCCCTAATAGTTTAATACACAGCACCCCCTAATAGTGTTATACACAGCACCCCCCTAATAGTTTAATACAGAGAACCCCCTAATAGTGTTAAACACAGCACCCCAATAATAGTGTTATACACAGCAGCCCCCTAATATTTTAATACACAGCGCCCCCCTAATAGTGTTATACACAGCACCCCCTAATAGTTTAATACACAGCACCCCCCTAATAGTTTAATACACAGCACCCCCCTAATAATTTAATACACAGCACCCCCCTAATAGTTTAATACACAGCACCCCCCTAGTAGTGTTATACACAGCACCCCCCTAATAATTTAATACACAGCACCCCCCTAATAGTTTAATACACAGCACCCCCCTAATAGTTTAATACACAGCACCCCCTAATAGTTTAATACACAGCACCCCCCTAATAATTTAATACACAGCACCCCCTAATAGTGTTATACACAGCAGCCCCCTAATAGTTTAATACACAGCACCCCCCTAATAGTTTAATACACAGCACCCCCCTAATAGTGTTATACACAGCACCCCCCTAATAGTGTTATACACAGCACCCCCCTAATAGTTTAATACATAGCACCCCAATAATAGTGTTATACACAGCACCCCCCTAATAGTTTAATACAGAGCACCCCCCTAATAGTGTTATACACAGCACCCCCCTAATAGTGTTATACACAGAACCCCCTTAATAGTGTTATACACAGCACCCCCCTAATAGTTTAATACACAGCACCCCCCTAATAGTGTTATACACAGCACCCCCCTAATAGTGTTATACACAGCACCCCCCTAATAGTTTAATACACAGCACCCCCCTAATAGTGTTATACACAGCACCCCCCTAATAGTGTTATACACAACACCCCCCTAATAGTTTAATACACAGCACCCCCCTAATAGTTTAATACACAGCACCCCCTAAAAATTTAATACACAGCACCCCCCTAATAGTGTTATACACAGCACCCCCCTAATAGTTTAATACACAGCACCCCCCTAATAATTGAATACACAGCACCCCCCCTAATAGTTTAATACACAGCACCCCCCTAATAGTTTAATACACAGCACCCCCCTAATAGTTTAATACACAGCACCCCCTAATAGTGTTATACACAGCCCCCCCCTAATAGTTTAATACACAGCACCCCCCTAATAGTGTTATACACAGAACCCCCCTAATAGTATTATACACAGCACCCCCCTAATAGTGTTATACACAGCACCCCCTAATAGTTTAATACACAGCACCCCCCTAATAATTTAATACACAGCACCCCCCTAATAGTGTTATACACAGCACCCCCCTAATAGTTTAATACACAGCACCCCCCTAATAATTTAATACACAGCACCCCCTAATAGTGTTATACACAGCAGCCCCCTAATAGTTTAATACACAGCACCCCCCTAATAATTTAATACACAGCACCCCCCTAATAGTGTTATACACAGCACCCCCCTAATAGTGTTATACACAGCACCCCCCTAATAGTTTAATACACAGCACCCCCCTAATAGTGTTATACACAACACCCCCCTAATAGTGTTATACACAGCACCCCCCTAATAGTTTAATACACAGCACCCCAATAATAGTGTTATACACAGCACCCCCCTAATAGTTTAAAACACAGCACCCCCCTAATAGTGTTATACACAGCACCCTCCTAATAGTGTTATACACAGCACCCCCGTAATAGTTTAATACACAACACCCCCCTAATAATTTAATACACAGCACTCCCCTAATACTGTTATACACAGCACCCCCCTAATAGTGTTATACACAGAACCCCCCTAATAATTTAATACACAGCACCCCAATAATAGTGTTATACACAGCACCCCCTAATAGTTTAATACACAGCACCCCAATAATAGTGTTATACACAGCACCCCCCTAATAGTTTAATACACAGCACCCCCCTAATAGTGTTATACACGGCACCCCCCTAATAGTGTTATACACAGCACCCCCCTAATAGTTTAATACACAGCACCCCCCTAATAATTTAATACACAGCACCCCCTAATAGTGTTATACACAGCAGCCCCCTAATAGTTTAATACACAGCACCCCCCTAATAGTTTAATACACAGCACCCCCCTAATAGTGTTATACAGAACACCCCCCTAATAGTGTTATACACAGCACCCCCCTAATAGTTTAATACACAGCACCCCAATAATAGTGTTATACACAGCACCCCCCTAATAGTTTAATACACAGCACCCCCCTAATAGTGTTATACACAGCACCCCCCTAATAGTGTTATACACAGAACCCCCTTAATAGTGTTATACACAGCACCCCCCTAATAGTTTAATACACAGCACCCCCCTAATAGTGTTATACACAGCACCCCCCCTAATAGTGTTATACACAGCACCCCCCTAATAATTTAATACACAGCACCCCCCTAATAGTGTTATACACAGCACCCCCCTAATAGTTTAATACACAGCACCCCCCTAATAGTTTAATACACAACACCCCCCTAATAATTTAATACACAGCACCCCCCTAATACTGTTATACACAGCACCCCCCTAATAGTGTTATACACAGAACCCCCCTAATAATTTAATACACAGCACCCCAATAATAGTGTTATACACAGCACCCCCTAATAGTTTAATACACAGCACCCCCCTAATAGTTTAATACACAGCACCCCCCTAATAGTTTAATACACAGCACCCCCCTAATAATTTAATACACAGCACCCCCTAATAGTGTTATACACAGCAGCCCCCTAATAGTTTAATACACAGCACCCCCCTAATAGTTTAATACACAGCACCCCCCTAATAGTGTTATACACAGCACCCCCCTAATAGTTTAATACACAGCACCCCAATAATAGTGTTATACACAGCACCCCCCTAATAGTTTAATACACAGCACCCCCCTAATAGTGTTATACACAGCACCCCCCTAATAGTGTTATACACAGAACCCCCTTAATAGTGTTATACACAGCACCCCCCTAATAGGTTAATACACAGCACCCCCCTAATAGTGTTATACACAGCACCCCCCTAATAGTGTTATACACAGCACCCCCCTAATAGTTTAATACACAGCACCCCCCTAATAGTGTTATACACAGCACCCCCCTAATAGTGTTATACACAGCACCCCCCTAATAGTTTAATACACAGCACCCCCCTAATAGTGTTATACACAGCACCCCCCTAATAGTGTTATACACAGCACCCCCCTAATAGTTTAATACACAGCACCCCCCTAATAGTTTAATACACAGCACCCCCTAATAATTTAATACACAGCACCCCCCTAATAGTGTTATACACAGCACCCCCCTAATAGTTTAATACACAGCACCCCCCTAATAATTGAATACACAGCACCCCCCTAATAGTTTAATACACAGCACCCCCTAATAATTTAATACACAGCACCCCCCTAATAGTTTAATACACAGCACCCCCCTAATAGTTTAATACACAGCACCCCCCTAATAGTTTAATACACAGCAACCCCCTAATAGTTTAATACACAGCACCCCCTAATAGTGTTATACACAGCACCCCCCTAATAGTTTAATACACATCACCCCCCTAATAGTGTTATACACAGAACCCCCCTAATAGTGTTATACACAGCACCCCCTAATAGTTTAATACACAGCACCCCCCTAATAGTGTTATACACAGCACCCCCCTAATAGTGTTATACACAGCACCCCCCTAATAGTTTAATACACAGCACCCCCTAATAGTGTTATACACAGCACCCCCCTAATAGTGTTATACACAGCACCCCCCTAATAGTTTAATACACAGCACCCCCCTAATAGTGTTATACACAGCACCCCCCTAATAGTTTAATACACAGCACCCCCCTAATAGTTTAATACACAACACCCCCCTAATAATTTAATACACAGCACCCCCCTAATACTGTTATACACAGCACTCCCCTAATAGTGTTATACACAGAACCCCCCTAATAATTTAATACACAGCACCCCAATAATAGTGTTATACACAGCACCCCTCTAATAGTTTAATACACAGCACCCCAATAATAGTGTTATACACAGCACCCCCCTAATAGTTTCATACACAGCACCCCCCTAATAGTGTTATACACAGCACCCCCCTAATAGTGTTATACACAGCACCCCCCTAATAGTTTAATACACAGCATTCCAATAATAGTGTTATACACAGCACCCCCCTAATAATTTAATACACAGCACCCCCCTAATACTGTTATACACAGCACCCCCCTAATAGTGTTATACACAGCACCCCCTAATAATTTAATACACAGCACCTCCCTAATAGTTTAATACACAGCACCCCCCTAATAATTTAATACACAGCACCTTCCTAATAGTGTTATACACAGCACCCCCCTAATAGTGTTATACACAGCACCTCCCTAATAGTGTTATACACAGCACCCCCCTAATAGTTTAATACACAGCACCCCCCTAATAGTGTTATACACAGCACCCCCCTAATACTTTAATACACAGCACCCCCCTAATAGTTTAATACACAGCACCCCCTAATAGTTTAATACACAGAACCCCCTAATAGTGTTATAAACAGCACCCCCCTAATAATTTAATACACAGCACCCCCTAATAGTGTTATACACAGCACAACCCCTATTAGTGTTATACACAGCACCCCCCTAATAGTGTTATACACAGCACCCTCCTAATATTTTAATACACAGCGCCCCCCTAATAGTTTAATACACAGCACCCCCCTAATAGTTTAATACACAGCACCCCCTAATAGTTTAATACACAGCACCCCCCTAATAATTTAATACACAGCACCCCCCTAATAGTTTAATACACAGCACCCCCCTAGTAGTGTTATACACAGCACCCCCCTAATAATTTAATACACAGCACCCCCCTAATAGTTTAATACACAGCACCCCCCTAATAGTTTAATACACAGCACCCCCCTAATAGTTTAATACACAGCACCCCCCTAATAATTTAATACACAGCACCCCCCTAATAGTGTTATACACAGCACCCCCCTAATAGTTTAATACACAGCACCCCCTAATAATTTAATACACAGCACCCCCCTAATAGTTTAATACACAGCACCCCCCTAATAGTTTAATACACAGCACCCCCTAATAGTGTTATACACAGCACCCCCCTAATATTGTTATACACAGCACCCCCCCTAATAGTTTAATACACAGCACCCCCCTAATAGTGTTATACACAGAACTCCCCTAATAGTGTTATACACAGCACCCCCCTAATAGTTTAATACACAGCACCCCCCTAATAGTGTTATACACAGCACCCCCCTAATAGTGTTATACACAGCACCCCCCTAATAGTGTTATACACAGCACCTCCCTGATAATTTAATACACAGCACCCCCCTAATAGTGTTATACACAGCACCTCCCTAATAGTGTAATACACAGCACCCCCCTAATAGTTTAATACACAGCACCCCCCTAATAATTTAATACACAGCACCCCCTAATAGTGTTATACACAGCACCCCACTAATAGTGTTATACACAGCACCCCCTAAAAGTTTAATACACAGCACCCTCCTAATAGTGTTATACACAACACCCCCCCTAATAGTGTTATACACAGCACCCCCCTAATAGTTTAATACACAGCACCCCCCTAATAGTGTTATACACAGCACCCCCCTAATAGTTTAATACACAGCACCCCCCTAATAGTTTAATACACAGCACCCCCCTAATAATTTAATACACAGCAACCCCCTAATAGTGTTATACACAGCACCCCCCTAATAGTGTTATACACAGCACCCCCTAATAGTGTTATACACAGCACCCCCCTAATAGTTTAATACACAGCACCCCCCTAATAGTGTTATACACAGCACCCCCCTAATAGTTTAATACACAGCACCCCCCTAATAATTTAATACACAGCACCCCCCTAATAGTTTAATACACAGAACCCAACTAATAGTTTAATACACAGCACCCCCCTAATAGTTTAATACACAGCACCCCCTAATAGTGTTATACACAGCACCCCCCTAATAGTTTAATACACAGCACCCCCCTAATAGTGTTATACACAGAACCCCCCTAATAGTGTTATACACAGCACCCCCCTAATAGTTTAATACACAGCATTCCCCTAATAGTGTTATACACAGCATTCCCCTAATAGTGTTATACACAGCACCCCCTAATAGTGTTATACACAGCACCCCCCTAATAGTTTAATACACAGCACCCTCTAATAGTGTTATACACAACACCCCCCTAATAGTGTTATACACAGCACCCCCCTGATAGTTTAATTAACAGCACCCCCCTAATAGTGTTATACACAGCACCCCCTAATAGTTTAATACACAGCAACCCCTAATAGTTTAATACACAACACCCCCCTAATAATTTAATACACAGCACCCCCCTAATACTGTTATACACAGCACCCCCCTAATAGTGTTATACACAGAACCCCCCTAATATTTTAATACACAGCACCCCCCTAATAGTTTAATACACAGCACCCCCCTAATAGTTTAATACACAGCACCCCCCTAATAGTTTAATACACAGCACCCCCTAATAGTGTTATACACAGCACCCCCCTAATAGTTTAATACAGATCACCCCCCTAATAGTTTAATACACAACACCCCCCTAATAATTTAATACACAGCACCCCCCTAATACTGTTATACACAGCACTCCCCTAATAGTGTTATACACAGAACCCCCCTAATAATTTAATACACAGCACCCCAATAATAGTGTTATACACAGCACCCCTCTAATAGTTTAATACACAGCACCCCAATAATAGTGTTATACACAGCACCCCCCTAATAGTTTCATACACAGCACCCCCCTAATAGTGTTATACACAGCACCCCCCTAATAGTGTTATACACAGCACCCCCCTAATAGTTTAATACACAGCATTCCAATAATAGTGTTATACACAGCACCCCCCTAATAATTTAATACGCAGCACCCCCCTAATACTGTTATACACAGCACCCCCCTAATAGTGTTATACACAGCACCCCCTAATAATTTAATACACAGCACCCCCCTAATAGTTTAATACACAGCACCCCCCTAATAATTTAATACACAGCACCTTCCTAATAGTGTTATACACAACACCCCCCTAATAGTGTTATACACAGCACCCCCCTAATAGTTTAATACGCAGCACCCCCCTAATAGTGTTATACACAGCACCCCCCTAATAGTGTTATACACAGCACCCCCCTAATAGTTTAATACACAGCACCCCCCTAATAGTTTAACACACAGCACCCCCCTAATAGTGTTATACACAGCACCCCCCTAATAGTGTTATACACAGCACCCCCCTAATAGTGTTATACACAGCACCCCCCTAATAGTTTAATACACAGCACCCTCTAATAGTGTTATACACAACACCCCCCTAATAGTGTTATACACAGCACCCCCCTGATAGTTTAATACACAGCACCCCCCTAATAGTGTTATACACAGCACCCCCTAATAGTTTAATACACAGCAACCCCTAATAGTTTAATACACAACACCCCCCTAATAATTTAATACACAGCACCCCCCTAATACTGTTATACACAGCACCCCCCTAATAGTGTTATACACAGAACCCCCCTAATATTTTAATACACAGCACCCCCCTAATAGTTTAATACACAGCACCCCCCTAATAGTTTAATACACAGCACCCCCCTAATAGTTTAATACACAGCACCCCCTAATAGTGTTATACACAGCACCCCCCTAATAGTTTAATACAGATCACCCCCCTAATAGTTTAATACACAACACCCCCCTAATAATTTAATACACAGCACCCCCCTAATACTGTTATACACAGCACTCCCCTAATAGTGTTATACACAGAACCCCCCTAATAATTTAATACACAGCACCCCAATAATAGTGTTATACACAGCACCCCTCTAATAGTTTAATACACAGCACCCCAATAATAGTGTTATACACAGCACCCCCCTAATAGTTTCATACACAGCACCCCCCTAATAGTGTTATACACAGCACCCCCCTAATAGTGTTATACACAGCACCCCCCTAATAGTTTAATACACAGCATTCCAATAATAGTGTTATACACAGCACCCCCCTAATAATTTAATACGCAGCACCCCCCTAATACTGTTATACACAGCACCCCCCTAATAGTGTTATACACAGCACCCCCTAATAATTTAATACACAGCACCCCCCTAATAGTTTAATACACAGCACCCCCCTAATAATTTAATACACAGCACCTTCCTAATAGTGTTATACACAACACCCCCCTAATAGTGTTATACACAGCACCTCCCTAATAGTGTTATACACAGCACCCCCCTAATAGTTTAATACACAGCACCCCCTAATAGTGTTATACACAGCACCCCCCTAATACTTTAATACACAGCACCCCCCTAATAGTTTAATACACAGCACCCCCTAATAGTTTAATACACAGAACCCCCTAATAGTGTTATAAACAGCACCCCCCTAATAATTTAATACACAGCACCCCCTAATAGTGTTATACAAAGCACCCCCCCTATTAGTGTTATACACAGCACCCCCCTAATAGTGTTATACACAGCACCCCCCTAATATTTTAATACACAGCGCCCCCCTAATAGTTTAATACACAGCACCCCCCTAATAGTTTAATACACAGCACCCCCTAATAGTTTAATACACAGCACCCCCCTAATAATTTAATACACAGCACCCCCCTAATAGTTTAATACACAGCACCCCCCTAGTAGTGTTATACACAGCACCCCCCTAATAATTTAATACACAGCACCCCCCTAATAGTTTAATACACAGCACCCCCCTAATAGTTTAATACACAGCACCCCCCTAATAGTTTAATACACAGCACCCCCCTAATAATTTAATACACAGCACCCCCCTAATAGTGTTATACACAGCACCCCCCTAATAGTTTAATACACAGCACCCCCCTAATAGTGTTATACACAGAACCCCCCTAATAGTGTTATACACAGCACCCCCCTAATAGTTTAATACACAGCACCCCCCTAATAGTTTAATACACAGCACCCCCCTAATAGTGTTATACACAGCACCCCCCTAATAGTGTTATACACAGCACCCCCCTAATAGTGTTATACACAGCACCTCCCTGATAATTTAATACACAGCACCCCCCTAATAGTGTTATACACAGCACCTCCCTAATAGTGTTATACACAGCACCCCCCTAATAGTTTAATACACAGCACCACCCTAATATTTTAATACACAGCACCCCCTAATAGTGTTATACACAGCACCCCACTAATAGTGTTATACACAGCACCCCCTAAAAGTCTAATACACAGCACCCCCCTAATAGTGTTATACACAACACCCCCCTAATAGTGTTATACACAGCACCCCCCTAATAGTTTAATACACAGCACCCCCCTAATAGTGTTATACACAGCACCCCCCTAATAGTTTAATACACAGCACCCCCCTAATAGTTTAATACACAGCACCCCCCTAATAATTTAATACACAGCACCCCCCTAATAGTGTTATACACAGCACCCCCCTAATAGTGTTATACACAGCACCCCCTAATAGTGTTATACACAGCACCCCCCTAATAGTTTAATACACAGCACCCCCCTAATAGTTTAATACACAGCACCCCCCTAATAATTTAATACACAGCACCCCCCTAATAGTGTTATACACAGCACCCCCCTAATAGTTTAATACACAGCACCCCCCTAATAATTTAATACACAGCACCCCCCTAATAGTTTAATACACAGAACCCAACTAATAGTTTAATACACAGCACCCCCCTAATAGTTTAATACACAGCACCCCTAATAGTGTTATACACAGAACCACCCTAATAGTGTTATACACAGCACCCCCCTAATAGTTTAATACACAGCATTCCCCTAATAGTGTTATACACAGCATTCCCCTAATAGTGTTATACACAGCACCCCCCTAATAGTGTTATACACAGCACCCCCCTAATGGTTTAATACACAGCACCCTCTAATAGTGTTATACACAGCACCCCCCTAATAGTGTTATACACAGCACCCCCCTAATAGTTTAATACACAGCACCCCCCTAATAGTTTAATACACAGCACCCCCCTAATAATTTAATACACAGCACCCCCCTAATAGTGTTATACACAGCACCCCCCTAATAATTTAATACACAGCACCCCCCTAATAGTTTAATACACAGCACCCCCCTAATAGTTTAATACACAGCACCACCCTAATAGTTTAATACACAGCACCCCCCTAATAGTGTTATACACAGAACCCCCCTAATAGTGTTATACACAGCACCCCCCTAATAGTTTAATACACAGCATTCCCCTAATAGTGTTATACACAGCATTCCCCTAATAGTGTTATACACAGCACCCCCTAATAGTGTTATACACAGCACCCCCCTAATAGTTTAATACACAGCACCCTCTAATAGTGTTATACACAACACCCCCCTAATAGTGTTATACACAGCACCCCCCTGATAGTTTAATACACAGCACCCCCCTAATAGTGTTATACACAGCACCCCCTAATAGTTTAATACACAGCAACCCCTAATAGTTTAATACACAACACCCCCCTAATAATTTAATACACAGCACCCCCCTAATACTGTTATACACAGCACCCCCCTAATAGTGTTATACACAGAACCCCCCTAATATTTTAATACACAGCACCCCCCTAATAGTTTAATACACAGCACCCCCCTAATAGTTTAATACACAGCACCCCCCTAATAGTTTAATACACAGCACCCCCTAATAGTGTTATACACAGCACCCCCCTAATAGTTTAATACAGATCACCCCCCTAATAGTTTAATACACAACACCCCCCTAATAATTTAATACACAGCACCCCCCTAATACTGTTATACACAGCACTCCCCTAATAGTGTTATACACAGAACCCCCCTAATAATTTAATACACAGCACCCCAATAATAGTGTTATACACAGCACCCCTCTAATAGTTTAATACACAGCACCCCAATAATAGTGTTATACACAGCACCCCCCTAATAGTTTCATACACAGCACCCCCCTAATAGTGTTATACACAGCACCCCCCTAATAGTGTTATACACAGCACCCCCCTAATAGTTTAATACACAGCATTCCAATAATAGTGTTATACACAGCACCCCCCTAATAGTGTTATACACAGCACCCCCCTAATAGTTTAATACACAGCATTCCAATAATAGTGTTATACACAGCACCCCCTAATAATTTAATACACAGCACCCCCCTAATAGTTTAATACACAGCACCCCCCTAATAATTTAATACACAGCACATTCCTAATAGTGTTATACACAACACCCCCCTAATAGTGTTATACACAGCACCCCCCTAATAGTTTAATACGCAGCACCCCCCTAATAGTGTTATACACAGCACCCCCCTAATAGTGTTATACACAGCACCCCCCTAATAGTTTAATACACAGCACCCCCCTAATAGTTTAACACACAGCACCCCCCTAATAGTGTTATACACAGCACCCCCCTAATAGTGTTATACACAGCACCCCCCTAATAGTGTTATACACAGCACCCCCCTAATAGTTTAATACACAGCACCCTCTAATAGTGTTATACACAACACCCCCCTAATAGTGTTATACACAGCACCCCCCTGATAGTTTAATACACAGCACCCCCCCTAATAGTGTTATACACAGCACCCCCTAATAGTTTAATACACAGCAACCCCTAATAGTTTAATACACAACACCCCCCTAATAATTTAATACACAGCACCCCCCTAATACTGTTATACACAGCACCCCCCTAATAGTGTTATACACAGAACCCCCCTAATATTTTAATACACAGCACCCCCCTAATAGTTTAATACACAGCACCCCCCTAATAGTTTAATACACAGCACCCCCCTAATAGTTTAATACACAGCACCCCCTAATAGTGTTATACACAGCACCCCCCTAATAGTTTAATACAGATCACCCCCCTAATAGTTTAATACACAACACCCCCCTAATAATTTAATACACAGCACCCCCCTAATACTGTTATACACAGCACTCCCCTAATAGTGTTATACACAGAACCCCCCTAATAATTTAATACACAGCACCCCAATAATAGTGTTATACACAGCACCCCTCTAATAGTTTAATACACAGCACCCCAATAATAGTGTTATACACAGCACCCCCCTAATAGTTTCATACACAGCACCCCCCTAATAGTGTTATACACAGCACCCCCCTAATAGTGTTATACTCAGCACCCCCCTAATAGTTTAATACACAGCATTCCAATAATAGTGTTATACACAGCACCCCCCTAATAATTTAATACGCAGCACCCCCCTAATACTGTTATACACAGCACCCCCCTAATAGTGTTATACACAGCACCCCCTAATAATTTAATACACAGCACCCCCCTAATAGTTTAATACACAGCACCCCCCTAATAATTTAATACACAGCACCTTCCTAATAGTGTTATACACAACACCCCCCTAATAGTGTTATACACAGCACCTCCCTAATAGTGTTATACACAGCACCCCCCTAATAGTTTAATACACAGCACCCCCTAATAGTGTTATACACAGCACCCCCCTAATACTTTAATACACAGCACCCCCCTAATAGTTTAATACACAGCACCCCCTAATAGTTTAATACACAGAACCCCCTAATAGTGTTATAAACAGCACCCCCCTAATAATTTAATACACAGCACCCCCTAATAGTGTTATACAAAGCACCCCCCCTATTAGTGTTATACACAGCACCCCCCTAATAGTGTTATACACAGCACCCCCCTAATATTTTAATACACAGCGCCCCCCTAATAGTTTAATACACAGCACCCCCCTAATAGTTTAATACACAGCACCCCCTAATAGTTTAATACACAGCACCCCCCTAATAATTTAATACACAGCACCCCCCTAATAGTTTAATACACAGCACCCCCCTAGTAGTGTTATACACAGCACCCCCCTAATAATTTAATACACAGCACCCCCCTAATAGTTTAATACACAGCACCCCCCTAATAGTTTAATACACAGCACCCCCCTAATAGTTTAATACACAGCACCCCCCTAATAATTTAATACACAGCACCCCCCTAATAGTGTTATACACAGCACCCCCCTAATAGTTTAATACACAGCACCCCCCTAATAGTGTTATACACAGAACCCCCCTAATAGTGTTATACACAGCACCCCCCTAATAGTTTAATACACAGCACCCCCCTAATAGTGTTATACACAGCACCCCCCTAATAGTGTTATACACAGCACCCCCCTAATAGTGTTATACACAGCACCTCCCTGATAATTTAATACACAGCACCCCCCTAATAGTGTTATACACAGCACCTCCCTAATAGTGTTATACACAGCACCCCCCTAATAGTTTAATACACAGCACCACCCTAATATTTTAATACACAGCACCCCCTAATAGTGTTATACACAGCACCCCACTAATAGTGTTATACACAGCACCCCCTAAAAGTCTAATACACAGCACCCCCCTAATAGTGTTATACACAACACCCCCCTAATAGTGTTATACACAGCACCCCCCTAATAGTTTAATACACAGCACCCCCCTAATAGTGTTATACACAGCACCCCCCTAATAGTTTAATACACAGCACCCCCCTAATAGTTTAATACACAGCACCCCCCTAATAATTTAATACACAGCACCCCCCTAATAGTGTTATACACAGCACCCCCCTAATAGTGTTATACACAGCACCCCCTAATAGTGTTATACACAGCACCCCCCTAATAGTTTAATACACAGCACCCCCCTAATAGTTTAATACACAGCACCCCCCTAATAATTTAATACACAGCACCCCCCTAATAGTGTTATACACAGCACCCCCCTAATAGTTTAATACACAGCACCCCCCTAATAATTTAATACACAGCACCCCCCTAATAGTTTAATACACAGAACCCAACTAATAGTTTAATACACAGCACCCCCCTAATAGTTTAATACACAGCACCCCCTAATAGTGTTATACACAGAACCACCCTAATAGTGTTATACACAGCACCCCCCTAATAGTTTAATACACAGCATTCCCCTAATAGTGTTATACACAGCATTCCCCTAATAGTGTTATACACAGCACCCCCCTAATAGTGTTATACACAGCACCCCCCTAATGGTTTAATACACAGCACCCTCTAATAGTGTTATACACAGCACCCCCCTAATAGTGTTATACACAGCACCCCCCTAATAGTTTAATACACAGCACCCCCCTAATAGTTTAATACACAGCACCCCCCTAATAATTTAATACACAGCACCCCCCTAATAGTGTTATACACAGCACCCCCCTAATAATTTAATACACAGCACCCCCCTAATAGTTTAATACACAGCACCCCCCTAATAGTTTAATACACAGCACCACCCTAATAGTTTAATACACAGCACCCCCCTAATAGTTTAATACACAGCACCCCCTAATAGTGTTATACACAGCACCCCCCTAATAGTTTAATACACAGCACCCCCCTAATAGTATTATACACAGCACCCCCCTAATAGTGTTATACACAGCACCCCCCTAATAGTTTAATACACAGCACCCCCCTAATAATTTAATACACAGCACCCCCCTAATAGTTTAATACACAGCACCCCCTAATAGTTTAATACACATCACCCCCCTAATAATTTAATACACAGCACCCCCCTAATAGTGTTATACACAGCACCCCCCTAATAGTTTACTACACAGCACCCCCCTAGTAGTGTTATACACAGCACCCCCCTAATAATTTAATACACAGCACCCCCCTAATAGTTTAATACACAGCACCCCCCTAATAGTTTAATACACAGCACCCCCCTAATAATTTAATACACAGCACCCCCTAATAGTGTTATACACAGCAGCCCCCTAATAGTTTAATACACAGCACCCCCCTAATAGTTTAATACACAGCACCCCCCTAATAGTGTTATACACAGCACCCCCCTAATAGTGTTATACACAGCACCCCCCTAATAGTTTAATACACAGCACCCCAATAATAGTGTTATACACAGCACCCCCCTAATAGTTTAATACACAGCACCCCCCTAATAGTGTTATACACAGCACCCCCCTAATAGTGTTATACACAGAACCCCCTTAATAGTGTTATACACAGCACCCCCCTAATAGTTTAATACACAGCACCCCCCTAATAGTGTTATACACAGCACCCCCCTAATAGTGTTATACACAGCACCCCCCTAATAGTTTAATACACAGCACCCCCCTAATAGTGTTATACACAGCACCCCCCTAATAGTTTAATACACAGCACCCCCCTAATAGTTTAATACACAACACCCCCCTAATAATTTAATACACAGCACCCCCCTAATACTGTTATACACAGCACCCCCCTAATAGTGTTATACACAGAACCCCCCTAATAATTTAATACACAGCACCCCAATAATAGTGTTATACACAGCACCCCCCTAATAGTTTAATACACAGCACCCCAATAATAGTGTTATACACAGCACCCCCCTAATAGTTTAATACACAGCACCCCCCCAATAGTGTTATACACAACACCCCCCTAATAGTGTTATACACAGCACCCCCTAATAGTTTAATACACAGCACCCCCCTAATTGTTTAATACACAGCACCCCCCAAATTGTTTAAAAAACAGCACCCCCCTAATAATTTAATACACAGCACCCCCCTAATAGTGTTATACACAGCACCCCCCTAATACTTTAATACACAGCACCCCAATAATAGTGTTATACACAGCACCCCCCTAATAGTTTAATACACAGCACCCCCCTAATAGTGTTATACACAGCACCCCCCTAATAGTGTTATACACAGCACCCCCCTAATATTGTTATACACAGCACCCCCCTAATAGTGTTATACACAGCACCCCCTAATAGTTTAATACACAGCACCCCCCTAATAGTGTTATACAAAGCACCCCCCAATAGTGTTATACAAAGCACCCCCCTAATAGTTTAATACACAGCACCCCCTAATAGTGTTATACAAAGCACCCCCCTAATAGTTTAATACACAGCACCCCCTAATAGTGTTATACACAGCACCCCCCTAATAGTTTAATACAGAGAACCCCCTAATAGTGTTAAACACAGCACCCCAATAATAGTGTTATACACAGCAGCCCCCTAATATTTTAATACACAGCGCCCCCCTAATAGTGTTATACACAGCACCCCCTAATAGTTTAATACACAGCACCCCCCTAATAGTTTAATACACAGCACCCCCCTAATAATTTAATACACAGCACCCCCCTAATAGTTTAATACACAGCACCCCCCTAGTAGTGTTATACACAGCACCCCCCTAATAATTTAATACACAGCACCCCCCTAATAGTTTAATACACAGCACCCCCCTAATAGTTTAATACACAGCACCCCCCTAATAGTTTAATACACAGCACCCCCCTAATAATTTAATACACAGCACCCCCTAATAGTGTTATACACAGCAGCCCCCTAATAGTTTAATACACAGCACCCCCCTAATAGTTTAATACACAGCACCCCCCTAATAGTGTTATACACAGCACCCCCCTAATAGTGTTATACACAGCACCCCCCTAATAGTTTAATACATAGCACCCCAATAATAGTGTTATACACAGCACCCCCCTAATAGTTTAATACAGAGCACCCCCCTAATAGTGTTATACACAGCACCCCCCTAATAGTGTTATACACAGAACCCCCTTAAAAGTGTTATACACAGCACCCCCCTAATAGTTTAATACACAGCACCCCCCTAATAGTGTTATACACAGCACCCCCCTAATAGTGTTATACACAGCACCCCCCTAATAGTTTAATACACAGCACCCCCCTAATAGTGTTATACACAGCACCCCCCTAATAGTGTTATACACAACACCCCCCTAATAGTTTAATACACAGCACCCCCCTAATAGTTTAATACACAGCACCCCCTAATAATTTAATACACAGCACCCCCCTAATAGTGTTATACACAGCACCCCCCTAATAGTTTAATACACAGCACCCCCCTAATAATTGAATACACAGCACCCCCCTAATAGTTTAATACACAGCACCCCCCTAATAGTTTAATACACAGCACCCCCCTAATAGTTTAATACACAGCACCCCCTAATAGTGTTATACACAGCCCCCCCCTAATAGTTTAATACACAGCACCCCCCTAATAGTGTTATACACAGAACCCCCCTAATAGTATTATACACAGCACCCCCCTAATAGTGTTATACACAGCACCCCCTAATAGTTTAATACACAGCACCCCCCTAATAATTTAATACACAGCACCCCCCTAATAGTGTTATACACAGCACCCCCCTAATAGTTTAATACACAGCACCCCCCTAATAATTTAATACACAGCACCCCCTAATAGTGTTATACACAGCAGCCCCCTAATAGTTTAATACACAGCACCCCCCTAATAGTTTATTACACAGCACCCCCCTAATAATTTAATACACAGCACCTCCCTAATAGTGTTATACACAGCAGCCCCCTAATAGTTGAATACACAGCACCCCCCTAATAGTTTAATACACAGCACCCCCCTAATAATTTAATACACAGCACCCCCTAATAGTGTTATACACAGCACCCCCCTAATAGTGTTATACACAGCACCCCCCTAATAGTTTAATACACAGCACCCCCCTAATAGTGTTATACACAACACCCCCCTAATAGTGTTATACACAGCACCCCCCTAATAGTTTAATACACAGCACCCCAATAATAGTGTTATACACAGCACCCCCCTAATAGTTTAAAACACAGCACCCCCCTAATAGTGTTATACACAGCACCCTCCTAATAGTGTTATACACAGCACCCCCGTAATAGTTTAATACACAACACCCCCCTAATAATTTAATACACAGCACTCCCCTAATACTGTTATACACAGCACCCCCCTAATAGTGTTATACACAGAACCCCCCTAATAATTTAATACACAGCACCCCAATAATAGTGTTATACACAGCACCCCCTAATAGTTTAATACACAGCACCCCAATAATAGTGTTATACACAGCACCCCCCTAATAGTTTAATACACAGCACCCCCCTAATAGTGTTATACACGGCACCCCCCTAATAGTGTTATACACAGCACCCCCCTAATAGTTTAATACACAGCACCCCCCTAATAATTTAATACACAGCACCCCCTAATAGTGTTATACACAGCAGCCCCCTAATAGTTTAATACACAGCACCCCCCTAATAGTTTAATACACAGCACCCCCCTAATAGTGTTATACAGAACACCCCCCTAATAGTGTTATACACAGCACCCCCCTAATAGTTTAATACACAGCACCCCAATAATAGTGTTATACACAGCACCCCCCTAATAGTTTAATACACAGCACCCCCCTAATAGTGTTATACACAGCACCCCCCTAATAGTGTTATACACAGAACCCCCTTAATAGTGTTATACACAGCACCCCCCTAATAGTTTAATACACAGCACCCCCCTAATAGTGTTATACACAGCACCCCCCCTAATAGTGTTATACACAGCACCCCCCTAATAATTTAATACACAGCACCCCCCTAATAGTGTTATACACAGCACCCCCCTAATAGTTTAATACACAGCACCCCCCTAATAGTTTAATACACAACACCCCCCTAATAATTTAATACACAGCACCCCCCTAATACTGTTATACACAGCAACCCCCTAATAGTGTTATACACAGAACCCCCCTAATAATTTAATACACAGCACCCCAATAATAGTGTTATACACAGCACCCCCTAATAGTTTAATACACAGCACCCCCCTAATAGTTTAATACACAGCACCCCCCTAATAATTTAATACACAGCACCCCCTAATAGTGTTATACACAGCAGCCCCCTAATAGTTTAATACACAGCACCCCCCTAATAGTTTAATACACAGCACCCCCCTAATAGTGTTATACACAGCACCCCCCTAATAGTTTAATACACAGCACCCCAATAATAGTGTTATACACAGCACCCCCCTAATAGTTTAATACACAGCACCCCCCTAATAGTGTTATACACAGCACCCCCGTAATAGTGTTATACACAGAACCCCCTTAATAGTGTTATACACAGCACCCCCCTAATAGGTTAATACACAGCACCCCCCTAATAGTGTTATACACAGCACCCCCCTAATAGTGTTATACACAGCACCCCCCTAATAGTTTAATACACAGCACCCCCCTAATAGTGTTATACACAGCACCCCCCTAATAGTGTTATACACAGCACCCCCCTAATAGTTTAATACACAGCACCCCCCTAATAGTGTTATA
Organism: Leptodactylus fuscus; assembly: GCF_031893055.1. Lineage (NCBI taxonomy): Eukaryota > Metazoa > Chordata > Amphibia > Anura > Leptodactylidae > Leptodactylus > Leptodactylus fuscus. The sequence goes on from NW_027440570.1 coordinate 43,826, forward strand.
CACAGCACCCCCCTAATAGTGTTATACACAGCACCCCCCTAATAGTTTAATACACAGCACCCCCCTAATAGTTTAATACACAGCACCCCCTAATAATTTAATACACAGCACCCCCCTAATAGTGTTATACACAGCACCCCCCTAATAGTTTAATACACAACACCCCCCTAATAATTGAATACACAGCACCCCCCTAATAGTTTAATACACAGCACCCCCCTAATAGTTTAATACACAGCACCCCCCTAATAGTTTAATACACAGCACCCCCTAATAGTGTTATACACAGCCCCCCCCTAATAGTTTAATACACAGCACCCCCCTAATAGTGTTATACACAGAACCCCCCTAATAGTGTTATACACAGCACCCCCCTAATAGTGTTATACACAGCACCCCCCTAATAGTGTTATACACAGCACCCCCCTAATAGTTTAATACACAGCACCCCCCTAATAGTTTAATACACAGCACCCCCCTAATAGTGTTATACACAGCACCCCCCTAATAGTTTAATACACAGCACCCCCTTAATAGTTTAATACACAGCACCCCCCTAATAGTTTAATACACAGCACCCCCATAATAATTTAATACACAGCACCCCCCTAATAGTGTTATACACAGCACCCACCTAATAGTTTAATACACAGCACCCCCCTAATAATTTAATACACAGCACCCCCTAATAGTGTTATACACAGCAGCCCCCTAATAGTTTAATACACAGCACCCCCCTAATAGTTTAATACACAGCACCCCCCCTAATAAATTAATACACAGCACCCCCTAATAGTGTTATACACAGCATCCCCCTAATAGTTGAATACACAGCACCCCCCTAATAGTTTAATACACAGCACCCCCTAATAGTTTAATACACAGCACCCCCTAATAGTGTTATACACAGCACCCCCCTAATAGTGTTATACACAGCACCCACCTAATAGTTTAATACACAGCACCCCCCTAATAGTGTTATACACAGCACCCCCCTAATAGTGTTATACACAGCACCCCCCTAATAGTTTAATACACAGCACCCCCCTAATAGTGTTATACACAGCACCCCCCTAATAGTGTTATACACAGCACCCCCCTAATAGTTTAATACACAGCACCCCCCTAATAGTTTAATACAGAGCACCCCCCTAATAATTTAATACACAGCACCCCCCTAATAGTGTTATACACAGCACCCCCCTAATAGTTTAATACACAGCACCCCCCTAATAGTGTTATACACAGCACCCCCCTAATAGTTTAATACACAGCACCCCCCTAATAGTTTAATACAGAGCACCCCCCTAATAATTTAATACACAGCACCCCCCTAATAGTTTAATACACAGCACGCCCCTAGTAGTGTTATACACAGCACCCCCCTAATAATTTAATACACAGCACCCCCCTAATAGTTTAATACACAGCACCCCCTAATAGTTTAATACACAGCACCCCCCTAATAATTTAATACACAGCACCCCCTAATAGTGTTATACACAGCAGCCCCCTAATAGTTTAATACACAGCACCCCCCTAATAGTTTAATACACAGCACCCCCCTAATAGTGTTATACACAACACCCCCCTAATAGTGTTATACACAGCACCCCCTAATAGTTTAATACACAGCACCCCCCTAATAGTGTTATACACAGCACCCCCCTAATAGTGTTAATACACAGAACCCCCCTAATAGTGTTATACACAGCACCCCCCTAATAGTGTTAATACACAGCACCCCCCTAATAGTGTTATACACAGCACCCCCCTAATAGTGTTAATACACAGCACCCCCCTAATAGTGTTAATACACAGCACCCCCCTAATAGTGTTATACACAGCACCCCCCTAATAGTGTTATACACAGCACCCCCCTAATTGTGTTATACACAGCACCCCCCTAATAGATTAATACACAGCACCCCCCTAATAGTGTTATACACAGCACCCCCCTAATAGTTTAATACACAGCACCCCCCTAATAGTGTTAATACACAACACCCCCCTAATAATTTAATACACAGCACCCCCCTAATACTGTTAATACACAGCACCCCCCTAATAGTGTTAATACACAGAACCCCCCTAATAATTTAATACACAGCACCCCAATAATAGTGTTATACACAGCACCCCCCTAATAGTGTTAATACACAGCACCCCAATAATAGTGTTAATACACAGCACCCCCGTAATAGTGTTAATACACAGCAACCCCCTAATAGTGTTAATACACAGCACCTCCCTAATAGTGTTATACACAGCACCCCCGTAATAGTTTAATACACAGCAACCCCCTAATAGTGTTATACACAGCACCTCCCTAATAGTGTTATACACAGCACCCCCCTAATAGTTTAATACACAGCACCCCAATAATAGTGTTATACACAGCACCCCCCTAATAGTTTAATACACAGCACCCCCTAATAGTGTTATACACAGCACCCCCCTAATAGTTTTATACACAGCACCCCCTAATTGTTTAATACACAGCACCCCCCTAATTGTTTAATACACAGCACCCCCTAATAATTTAATACACAGCACCCCCCTAATACGCACCCCCCTAATAGTGTTATACACAGCACCCCCCTAATAGTGTTATACACAGCACCCCCCTAATAGTTTAATACACAGCACCCCCTAATAGTGTTATACACAGCACCCCCCTAATAGTTTAATACACAGCACCCCCCTAATAGTTTAATACACAGCACCCCCCTAATAGTGTTATACACAGCACCCCCCTAATAGTTTAATACACAGCACCCCCCTAATAGTTTAATACACAACACCCCCCTAATAATTTAATACACAGCACCCCCCTAATACTGTTATACACAGCACTCCCCTAATAGTGTTATACACAGAACCCCCCTAATAATTTAATACACAGCACCCCAATAATAGTGTTATACACAGCACCCCTCTAATAGTTTAATACACAGCACCCCAATAATAGTGTTATACACAGCACCCCCCTAATAGTTTCATACACAGCACCCCCCTAATAGTGTTATACACAGCACCCCCCTAATAGTGTTATACACAGCACCCCCCTAATAGTTTAATACACAGCACCCCCCTAATAGTTTAATATACAGCACCCCCCTAATAGTTTAATACACATCACCCCCCTAATAATTTAATACACAGCACCCCCCTAATAGTGTTATACACAGCACACCCCTAATAATTTAATACACAGCACCCCCCTAATAGTGTTATACACAGCACACCCCTAATAGTTTAATACACAGCACCCCTCTAATAATTTAATACACAGCACCCCCTACTAGTGTTATACACAGCAGCCCCCTAATAGTTTAATACACAGCACCCCCCTAATAGTTTAATACACAGCACCCCCTAATAATTTAATACACAGCACCCCCTAATAGTGTTATACACAGCAGCCCCCTAATAGTTGAATACACAGCACCCCCCTAATAATTTAATACACAGCACCCCCTAATAGTGTTATACACAGCACCCCCCTAATAGTTTAATACACAGCACCCCCTAATAATTTAATACACAGCACCCCCCTAATAGTTTAATACACAGCACCCCCCTATTAGTTTAATACACAGCACCCCCCTAATAGTTTAATACACAGCACCCCCTAATAGTGTTATACACAGCACCCCCTAATAGTTTAATACACATCACCCCCCTAATAGTGTTATACACAGCACCCCCCTAATACTGTTATACACAGCACCCCCTAATAGTTTAATACACAGCACCCCCCTAATAGTGTTATACACAGCACCCCCCTAATAGTGTTATACACAGCACCCCCCTAATAGTTTAATACACAGCACCCCCTAATAGTGTTATACACAGCACCCCCCTAATAGTGTTATACACAGCACCCCCCTAATAGTTTAATACACAGCACCCCCCTAATAGTGTTATACACAGCACCCCCCTAATAGTTTAATACACAGCACCCCCCTAATAGTGTTAATACACAACACCCCCCTAATAATGTTAATACACAGCACCCCCCTAATACTGTTAATACACAGCACTCCCCTAATAGTGTTATACACAGAACCCCCCTAATAGTTTCATACACAGCACCCCAATAATAGTGTTATACACAGCACCCCCCTAATAGTTTCATACACAGCACCCCCCTAATAGTGTTATACACAGCACCCCCCTAATAGTGTTATACACAGCACCCCCCCTAATAGTTTAATACACAGCATTCCAATAATAGTGTTATACACAGCACCCCCCTAATAATATAATACACAGCACCCCCCTAATAATATAATACACAGCACCCCCCTAATAGTGTTATACACAGCACCCCCCCTAATAGTGTTATACACAGCACCCCCTAATAATTTAATACACAGCACCTCCCTAATAGTTTAATACACAGCACCCCCCTAATAATTTAATACACAGCACCTTCCTAATAGTGTTATACACAGCACCCCCCTAATAGTGTTATACACAGCACCTCCCTAATAGTGTTATACACAGCACCCCCCTAATAGTTTAATACACAGCACCCCCCTAATAGTGTTATACACAGCACCCCCCTAATACTTTAATACACAGCACCCCCCTAATAGTTTAATACACAGCACCCCCTAATAGTTTAATACACAGAACCCCCTAATAGTGTTATAAACAGCACCCCCCCTAATAATTTAATACACAGCACCCCCTAATAGTGTTATACACAGCACCACCCCTATTAGTGTTATACATAGCACCCCCCTAATAGTGTTATACACAGCACCCTCCTAATATTTTAATACACAGCGCCCCCCTAATAGTTTAATACACAGCACCCCCCTAATAGTTTAATACACAGCACCCCCTAATAGTTTAATACACAGCACCCCCCTAATAATTTAATACACAGCACCCCCCTAATAGTTTAATACACAGCACCCCCCTAGTAGTGTTATACACAGCACCCCCCTAATAATTTAATACACAGCACCCCCCTAATAGTTTAATACACAGCACCCCCCTAATAGTTTAATACACAGCACCCCCCTAATAATTTAATACACAGCACCCCCCTAATAGTGTTATACACAGCACCCCCCTAATAGTTTAATACACAGCACCCCCTAATAATTTAATACACAGCACCCCCCTAATAGTTTAATACACAGCACCCCCCTAATAGTTTAATACACAGCACCCCCCTAATAGTTTAATACACAGCACCCCCTAATAGTGTTATACACAGCACCCCCCTAATATTGTTATACACAGTACCCCCTAATAGTTTAATACACAGCACCCCCCTAATAGTGTTATACACAGAACCCCCCTAATAGTGTTATACACAGCACCCCCCTAATAGTTTAGTACACAGCACCCCCCTAATAGTGTTATACACAGCACCCCCCTAATAGTGTTATACACAGCACCCCCCTAATAGTGTTATACACAGCACCTCCCTAATAGTGTTATACACAGCACCCCCCTAATAGTTTAATACACAGCACCCCCCTAATAATTTAATACACAGCACCCCCTAATAGTGTTATACACAGCACCCCACTAATAGTGTTATACACAGCACCCCCTAAAAGTTAAATACACAGCACCCCCCTAATAGTGTTATACACAACACCCCCCTAATAGTGTTATACACAGCACCCCCCTAATAGTTTAATACACAGCACCCCCCTAATAGTGTTATACACAACACCCCCCTAATAGTGTTATACACAGCACCCCCCTAATAGTTTAATACACAGCACCCCCCTAATAGTGTTATACACAGCACCCCCCTAATAGTGTTATACACAGAACCCCCCTAATAGTGTTATACACAGCACCCCCCTAATAGTTTAATACACAGCACCCCCTAATAGTGTTATACACAGCACCCCCTAATAGTGTTATACACAGCACCTCCCTGATAATTTAATACACAGCACCCCCCTAATAGTGTTATACACAGCACCTCCCTAATAGTGTTATACACAGCACCCCCCTAATAGTTTAATACACAGCACCCCCCTAATAGTGTTATACAAAGCACCCCCCTAATACTTTAATACACAGCACCCCCCTAATAGTTTAATACACAGCACCCCCCTAATAGTTTAATACACAGCACCCCCTAATAGTGTTATAAACAGCACCCCCCTAATAATTTAATACACAGCACCCCCCTAATAGTGTTATACACAGCACCCCCCCTATTAGTGTTATACACAGCACCCCCCTAATAGTGTTATACACAGCACCCCCCTAATATTTTAATACACAGCGCCCCCCTAATAGTTTAATACACAGCACCCCCCTAATAGTTTAATACACAGCACCCCCCTAATAATTTAATACACAGCACCCCCTGATAGTGTTATACACAGCACCCCCCTAATAGTGTTATACACAGCACCCCCCTAATAGTTTAATACACAGCACCCCTCTAATAGTGTTATACACAACACCCCCCTAATAGTTTAATACACAGCACCCCAATAATAGTGTTATACACAGCACCCCCCTAATAGTTTAATACACAGCACCCCCCTAATAGTGTTATACACAGCACCCCCCTAATAGTTTAATACACAGCACCCCCCTAATAGTGTTATACACAGCACCCCCCTAATAGTGTTATACACAGCACCCCCCTAATAGTTTAATACACAGCACCCCCTTAATAGTTTAATACACAGCACCCCCCTAATAGTGTTATACACAGCACCCCCCTAATAGTTTAATACACAGCACCCCCCTAATAGTGTTATACACAGCACCCCCCTAATAGTGTTATACACAGCACCCCCCTAATAGTTTAATACACAGCACCCCCCTAATAGTGTTATACACAGCACCCCCCTAATAGTTTAATACACTGTACCCCCTTAATAGTTTAATACACAGCACCCCCCTAATAATTTAATACACAGCACCCCCCTAATAATTTAATACACAGCACCCCCTAATAGTGTTATACACAGCAGCCCCCTAATAGTTTAATACACAGCACCCCCCTAATAGTTTAATACACAGCACCCCCCTAATAATTTAATACACAGCACCCCCTAATAGTGTTATACACAGCAGCCCCCTAATAGTTGAATACACAGCACCCCCCTAATAGTTTAATACACAGCACCCCCTAATAGTTTAATACACAGCACCCCCTAATAGTGTTATACACAGCACCCCCTTAATAGTTTAATACACAGCACCCCCTAATAGTGTTATACACAGCACCCCCCTAATAGTTTAATACACAGCACCCCCCTAATAGTGTTATACACAGCACCCCCCTAATAGTGTTATACACAGCACCCCCCTAATAGTTTAATACACAGCACCCCCCTAATAGTGTTATACACAGCACCCCCCTAATAGTTTAATACACTGTACCCCTTTAATAGTTTAATACACAGCACCCCCCTAATAATTTAATACACAGCACCCCCCTAATAATTTAGTACACAGCACCCCCTAATAGTGTTATACACAGCAGCCCCCTAATAGTTTAATACACAGCACCCCCCTAATAGTTTAATACACAGCACCCCCCTAATAATTTAATACACAGCACCCCCTAATAGTGTTATACACAGCAGCCCCCTAATAGTTGAATACACAGCACCCCCCTAATAGTTTAATACACAGCACCCCCTAATAGTTTAATACACAGCACCCCCTAATAGTGTTATACACAGCACCCCCCTAATAGTGTTATACACAGCACCCACCTAATAGTTTAATACACAGCACCCCCCTAATAGTGTTATACACAGCACCCCCCTAATAGTGTTATACACAGCACCCCCCTAATAGTTTAATACGCAGCACCCCCCTAATAGTGTTATACACAGCACCCCCCTAATAGTGTTATACACAGCACCCCCCTAATAGTTTAATACACAGCACCCCCCTAATAGTTTAACACACAGCACCCCCCTAATAGTGTTATACACAGCACCCCCCTAATAGTGTTATACACAGCACCCCCCTAATAGTGTTATACACAGCACCCCCCTAATAGTTTAATACACAGCACCCCCTAATAGTGTTATACACAGCACCCCCTAATAGTTTAATACACATCACCCCCCTAATAGTGTTATACACAGCACCCCCCTAATACTGTTATACACAGCACCCCCTAATAGTTTAATACACAGCACCCCCCTAATAGTGTTATACACAGCACCCCCCTAATAGTGTTATACACAGCACCCCCCTAATAGTTTAATACACAGCACCCCCCTAATAGTGTTATACACAGCACCCCCCTAATAGTGTTATACACAGCACCCCCCTAATAGTTTAATACACAGCACCCCCCTAATAGTGTTATACACAGCACCCCCCTAATAGTGTTATACACAGCACCCCCCTAATAGTTTAATACACAGCACCCCCCTAATAGTGTTATACACAGCACCCCCCTAATAGTGTTATACACAGCACCCCCCTAATAGTTTAATACACAGCACCCCCCTAATAGTGTTATACACAGCACCCCCCTAATAGTTTAATACACAGCACCCCCCTAATAGTGTTATACACAGCACCCCCCTAATAGTTTAATACACTGTACCCCCTTAATAGTTTAATACACAGCACCCCCCTAATAATTTAATACACAGCACCCCCCTAATAATTTAATACACAGCACCCCCTAATAGTGTTATACACAGCAGCCCCCTAATAGTTTAATACACAGCACCCCCCTAATAGTTTAATACACAGCACCCCCCTAATAATTTAATACACAGCACCCCCTAATAGTGTTATACACAGCACCCCCCTAATAGTTGAATACACAGCACCCCCCTAATAGTTTAATACACAGCACCCACTAATAGTTTAATACACAGCACCCCCTAATAGTGTTATACACAGCACCCCCTTAATAGTTTAATACACAGCACCCCCTAATAGTGTTATACACAGCACCCCCCTAATAGTTTAATACACAGCACCCCCCTAATAGTGTTATACACAGCACCCCCCTAATAGTGTTATACACAGCACCCCCCTAATAGTTTAATACACAGCACCCCCCTAATAGTGTTATACACAGCACCCCCCTAATAGTTTAATACACTGTACCCCTTTAATAGTTTAATACACAGCACCCCCCTAATAATTTAATACACAGCACCCCCCTAATAATTTAATACACAGCACCCCCTAATAGTGTTATACACAGCAGCCCCCTAATAGTTTAATACACAGCACCCCCCTAATAGTTTAATACACAGCACCCCCCTAATAATTTAATACACAGCACCCCCTAATAGTGTTATACACAGCAGCCCCCTAATAGTTGAATACACAGCACCCCCCTAATAGTTTAATACACAGCACCCCCTAATAGTTTAATACACAGCACCCCCTAATAGTGTTATACACAGCACCCCCCTAATAGTGTTATACACAGCACCCACCTAATAGTTTAATACACAGCACCCCCCTAATAGTGTTATACACAGCACCCCCCTAATAGTGTTATACACAGCACCCCCCTAATAGTTTAATACGCAGCACCCCCCTAATAGTGTTATACACAGCACCCCCCTAATAGTGTTATACACAGCACCCCCCTAATAGTTTAATACACAGCACCCCCCTAATAGTTTAACACACAGCACCCCCCTAATAGTGTTATACACAGCACCCCCCTAATAGTGTTATACACAGCACCCCCCTAATAGTGTTATACACAGCACCCCCCTAATAGTTTAATACACAGCACCCCCCTAATAGTTTAATATACAGCACCCCCCTAATAGTTTAATACACATCACCCCCCTAATAATTTAATACACAGCACCCCCCTAATAGTGTTATACACAGCACACCCCTAATAATTTAATACACAGCACCCCCCTAATAGTGTTATACACAGCACACCCCTAATAGTTTAATACACAGCACCCCCCTAATAATTTAATACATAGCACCCCCTACTAGTGTTATACACAGCAGCCCCCTAATAGTTTAATACACAGCACCCCCCTAATAGTTTAATACACAGCACCCCCTAATAATTTAATACACAGCACCCCCTAATAGTGTTATACACAGCAGCCCCCTAATAGTTGAATACACAGCACCCCCCTAATAATTTAATACACAGCACCCCCTAATAGTGTTATACACAGCACCCCCCTAATAGTTTAATACACAGCACCCCCTAATAATTTAATACACAGCACCCCCCTAATAGTTTAATACACAGCACCCCCCTATTAGTTTAATACACAGCACCCCCCTAATAGTTTAATACACAGCACCCCCTAATAGTGTTATACACAGCACCCCCTAATAGTTTAATACACATCACCCCCCTAATAGTGTTATACACAGCACCCCCCTAATACTGTTATACACAGCACCCCCTAATAGTTTAATACACAGCACCCCCCTAATAGTGTTATACACAGCACCCCCCTAATAGTGTTATACACAGCACCCCCCTAATAGTTTAATACACAGCACCCCATAATAGTGTTATACACAGCACCCCCCTAATAGTGTTATACACAGCACCCCCCTAATAGTTTAATACACAGCACCCCCCTAATAGTGTTATACACAGCACCCCCCTAATAGTTTAATACACAGCACCCCCCTAATAGTTTAATACACAACACCCCCCTAATAATTTAATACACAGCACCCCCCTAATACTGTTATACACAGCACTCCCCTAATAGTGTTATACACAGAACCCCCCTAATAATTTAATACACAGCACCCCAATAATAGTGTTATACACAGCACCCCTCTAATAGTTTAATACACAGCACCCCAATAATAGTGTTATACACAGCACCCCCCTAATAGTTTCATACACAGCACCCCCCTAATAGTGTTATACACAGCACCCCCCTAATAGTGTTATACACAGCACCCCCCTAATAGTTTAATACACAGCATTCCAATAATAGTGTTATACACAGCACCCCCCTAATAATATAATACACAGCACCCCCCTAATAATATAATACACAGCACCCCCCTAATAGTGTTATACACAGCACCCCCCTAATAGTGTTATACACAGCACCCCCTAATAATTTAATACACAGCACCTCCCTAATAGTTTAATACACAGCACCCCCCTAATAATTTAATACACAGCACCTTCCTAATAGTGTTATACACAGCAACCCCCTAATAGTGTTATACACAGCACCTCCCTAATAGTGTTATACACAGCACCCCCCTAATAGTTTAATACACAGCACCCCCCTAATAGTGTTATACACAGCACCCCCCTAATACTTTAATACACAGCACCCCCCTAATAGTTTAATACACAGCACCCCCTAATAGTTTAATACACAGAACCCCCTAATAGTGTTATAAACAGCACCCCCCTAATAATTTAATACACAGCACCCCCTAATAGTGTTATACACAGCACCACCCCTATTAGTGTTATACATAGCACCCCCCTAATAGTGTTATACACAGCACCCTCCTAATATTTTAATACACAGCGCCCCCCTAATAGTTTAATACACAGCACCCCCCTAATAGTTTAATACACAGCACCCCCTAATAGTTTAATACACAGCACCCCCCTAATAATTTAATACACAGCACCCCCCTAATAGTTTAATACACAGCACCCCCCTAGTAGTGTTATACACAGCACCCCCCTAATAATTTAATACACAGCACCCCCCTAATAGTTTAATACACAGCACCCCCCTAATAGTTTAATACACAGCACCCCCCTAATAGTTTAATACACAGCACCCCCCTAATAATTTAATACACAGCACCCCCCTAATAGTGTTATACACAGCACGCCCCTAATAGTTTAATACACAGCACCCCCTAATAATTTAATACACAGCACCCCCCTAATAGTTTAATACACAGCACCCCCCTAATAGTTTAATACACAGCACCCCCCTAATAGTTTAATACACAGCACCCCCTAATAGTGTTATACACAGCACCCCCCTAATATTGTTATACACAGTACCCCCCTAATAGTTTAATACACAGCACCCCCCTAATAGTGTTATACACAGAACCCCCCTAATAGTGTTATACACAGCACCCCCCTAATAGTTTAATACACAGCACCCCCCTAATAGTGTTATACACAGCACCCCCCTAATAGTGTTATACACAGCACCCCCCTAATAGTGTTATACACAGCACCTCCCTGATAATTTAATACACAGCACCCCCCTAATAGTGTTATACACAGCACCTCCCTAATAGTGTTATACACAGCACCCCCCTAATAGTTTAATACACAGCACCCCCCTAATAATTTAATACACAGCACCCCCTAATAGTGTTATACACAGCACCCCACTAATAGTGTTATACACAGCACCCCCTAAAAGTTAAATACACAGCACCCCCCTAATAGTGTTATACACAACACCCCCCTAATAGTGTTATACACAGCACCCCCCTAATAGTTTAATACACAGCACCCCCCTAATAGTGTTATACACAACACCCCCCTAATAGTGTTATACACAGCACCCCCCTAATAGTTTAATACACAGCACCCCCCTAATAGTGTTATACACAGCACCCCCCTAATAGTGTTATACACAGAACCCCCCTAATAGTGTTATACACAGCACCCCCCTAATAGTTTAATACACAGCACCCCCCTAATAGTGTTATACACAGCACCCCCCTAATAGTGTTATACACAGCACCCCCCCTATTAGTGTTATACACAGCACCCCCCTAATAGTGTTATACACAGCACCCCCCTAATATTTTAATACACAGCGCCCCCCTAATAGTTTAATACACAGCACCCCCCTAATAGTTTAATACACAGCACCCCCCTAATAATTTAATACACAGCACCCCCTGATAGTGTTATACACAGCACCCCCCTAATAGTGTTATACACAGCACCCCCCTAATAGTTTAATACACAGCACCCCTCTAATAGTGTTATACACAACACCCCCCTAATAGTTTAATACACAGCACCCCAATAATAGTGTTATACACAGCACCCCCCTAATAGTTTAATACACAGCACCCCCCTAATAGTGTTATACACAGCACCCTCCTAATAGTTTAATACACAGCACCCCCCTAATAGTGTTATACACAGCACCCCCCTAATAGTGTTATACACAGCACCCCCCTAATAGTTTAATACACAGCACCCCCCTAATAGTGTTATACACAGCACCCCCTAATAGTTTAATACACAGCACCCCCCTAATAATTTAATACACAGCACCCCCCTAATAGTGTTATACACAGCACCCCCCCTAATAGTGTTATACACAGCACCCCCCTAATAGTTTAATACACAGCACCCCCCTAATAGTGTTATACACAGCACCCCCCTAATAGTTTAATACACAGCACCCCCCTAATAGTTTAATACACAACACCCCCCTAATAATTTAATACACAGCACCCCCTAATAGTGTTATACACAGCAGCCTCCTAATAGTTTAATACACAGCACCCCCCTAATAGTTTAATACACAGCACCCCCCTAATAGTGTTATACACAGCAGCCCCCTAATAGTTTAATACACAGCACCCCCCTAATAGTTTAATACACAGCACCCCCCTAATAGTGTTATACACAGCACCCCCCTAATAGTGTTATACACAGCACCCCCCTAATAGTTTAATACACAGCACCCCAATAATAGTGTTATACACAGCACCCCCCTAATAGTTTAATACACAGCACCCCCCTAATAGTGTTATACACAGCACCCCCCTAATAGTGTTATACACAGAACCCCCTTAATAGTGTTATACACAGCACCCCCCTTAATAGTTTAATACACAGCACCCCCCTAATAGTGTTATACACAGCACCCCCCTAATAGTGTTATACACAGCACCCCCCTAATAGTTTAATACACAGCACCCCCCTAATAGTGTTATACACAGCACCCCCCTAATAGTGTTATACACAGCACCCCCCTAATAGTTTAATACACAGCACCCCCTAATAGTTTAATACACAGCACCCCCTAATAATTTAATACACAGCACCCCCCTAATAGTGTTATACACAGCACCCCCCTAATAGTTTAATACACAGCACCCCCCTAATAATTGAATACACAGCACCCCCCTAATAGTTTATTACACAGCACCCCCCTAATAGTTTAATACACAGCACCCCCCTAATAGTTTAATACACAGCACCCCCTAATAGTGTTATACACAGCCCCCCCTAATAGTTTAATACACAGCACCCCCCTAATAGTGTTATACACAGAACCCCCCTAATAGTGTTATACACAGCACCCCCCTAATAGTTTAATACACAGCACCCCCCTAATAGTATTATACACAGCACCCCCCTAATAGTGTTATACACAGCACCCCCTAATAGTTTAATACACAGTACCCCCCTAATAATTTAATACACAGCACCCCCCTAATAGTGTTATACACAGCACCCCCCTAATAGTTTAATACACAGCACCCCCCTAATAATTTAATACACAGCACCCCCTAATAGTGTTATACACGGCAGCCCCCTAATAGTTTAATACACAGCACCCCCCTAATAGTTTATTACACAGCACCCCCCTAATAATTTAATACACAGCACCTCCCTAATAGTGTTATACACAGCAGCCCCCTAATAGTTGAATACACAGCACCCCCCTAATAGTTTAATACACAGCACCCCCCTAATAATTTAATACACAGCACCCCCTAATAGTGTTATACACAGCACCCCCCTAATAGTGTTATACACAGCACCCCCCTAATAGTTTAATACACAGCACCCCCCTAATAGTGTTATACACAACACCCCCCTAATAGTGTTATTCACAGCACCCCCTAATAGTGTTATACACAGCCCCCCCCCCTAATAGTTTAATACACAGCACCCCCCTAATAGTGTTATACACAGAACCCCCCTAATAGTGTTATACACAGCACCCCCCTAATAGTTTAATACACAGCACCCCCCTAATAGTATTATACACAGCACCCCCCTAATAGTGTTATACACAGCAACCCCCTAATAGTTTAATACACAGCACCCCCCTAATAATTTAATACACAGCACCCCCCTAATAGTGTTATACACAGCACCCCCCTAATAGTTTAATACACAGCACCCCCTAATAGTTTAATACACAGCACCCCCCTAATAGTGTTATACACAGCACCCCCCTAATAGTTTAATACACAGCACCCCAATAATAGTGTTATACACAGCACCCCCCTAATAGTTTAATACACAGCACCCCCCTAATAGTGTTATACACAGCACCCCCCTAATAGTGTTATACACAGAACCCCCTTAATAGTGTTATACACAGCACCCCCCTAATAGTTTAATACACAGCACCCCCCTAATAGTGTTATACACAGCACCCCCCTAATAGTGTTATACACAGCACCCCCCTAATTGTTTAATACACAGCACCCCCCAAATTGTTTAATACACAGCACCCCCCTAATAATTTAATACACAGCACCCCCCTAATAGTGTTATACACAGAACCCCCCTAATACTTTAATACACAGCACCCCAATAATAGTGTTATACACAGCACCCCCCTAATAGTTTAATACACAGCACCCCCCTAATAGTGTTATACACAGCACCCCCCTAATAGTGTTATACACAGCAGCCCCCTAATATTGTTATACACAGCACCCCCCTAATAGTGTTATACACAGCACCCCCTAATAGTTTAATACACAGCACCCCCCTAATAGTGTTATACAAAGCACCCCCCTAATAGTGTTATACAAAGCACCCCCCTAATAGTTTAATACACAGCACCCCCTAATAGTGTTATACAAAGCACCCCCCTAATAGTTTAATACACAGCACCCCCTAATAGTGTTATACACAGCACCCCCCTAATAGTTTAATACAGAGAACCTCCTAATAGTGTGAAACACAGCACCCCAATAATTGTGTTATACACAGCAGCCCCCTAATATTTTAATACACAGCGCCCCCCTAATAGTGTTATACACAGCACCCCCTAATAATTTAATACACAGCACCCCCCTAATAGTTTAATACACAGCACCCCCCTAATAATTTAATACACAGCACCCCCCTAATAGTTTAATACACAGCACCCCCCTAGTAGTGTTATACACAGCACCCCCCTAATAATTTAATACACAGCACACCCCTAATAGTTTAATACACAGCACCCCCCTAATAGTTTAATACACAGCACCCCCCTAATAGTTTAATACACAGCACCCCCCTAATAATTTAATACACAGCACCCCCTAATAGTGTTATACACAGCAGCCCCCTAATAGTTTAATACACAGCACCCCCCTAATAGTTTAATACACAGCACCCCCCTAATAGTGTTATACACAGCACCCCCCTAATAGTGTTATACACAGCACCCCCCTAATAGTTTAATACACAGCACCCCAATAATAGTGTTATACACAGCAACCCCCTAATAGTTTAATACACAGCACCCCCCTAATAGTGTTATACACAGCACCCCCCTAATAGTGTTATACACAGAACCCCCTTAATAGTGTTATACACAGCACCCCCCTAATAGTTTAATACACAGCACCCCCCTAATAGTGTTATACACAGCACCCCCCTAATAGTGTTATACACAGCACCCCCCTAATAGTTTAATACACAGCACCCCCCTAATAGTATTATACACAGCACCCCCCTAATAGTGTTATACACAGCACCCCCTAATAGTTTAATACACAGCACCCCCCTAATAATTTAATACACAGCACCCCCCTAATAGTGTTATACACAGCACCCCCCTAATAGTTTAATACACAGCACCCCCCTAATAATTTAATACACAGCACCCCCTAATAGTGTTATACACAGCAGCCCCCTAATAGTTTAATACACAGCACCCCCCTAATAGTTTATTACACAGCACCCCCCTAATAATTTAATACACAGCACCTCCCTAATAGTGTTATACACAGCAGCCCCCTAATAGTTGAATACACAGCACCCCCCTAATAGTTTAATACACAGCACCCCCCTAATAATTTAATACACAGCACCCCCTAATAGTGTTATACACAGCACCCCCTTAATAGTTTAATACACAGCACCCCCTAATAGTGTTATACACAGCACCCCCCTAATAGTTTAATACACAGCACCCCCCTAATAGTGTTATACACAGCACCCCCCTAATAGTGTTATACACAGCACCCCCCTAATAGTTTAATACACAGCACCCCCCTAATAGTGTTATACACAGCACCCCCCTAATAGTTTAATACACTGTACCCCTTTAATAGTTTAATACACAGCACCCCCCTAATAATTTAATACACAGCACCCCCCTAATAATTTAATACACAGCACCCCCTAATAGTGTTATACACAGCAGCCCCCTAATAGTTTAATACACAGCACCCCCCTAATAGTTTAATACACAGCACCCCCCTAATAATTTAATACACAGCACCCCCTAATAGTGTTATACACAGCAGCCCCCTAATAGTTGAATACACAGCACCCCCCTAATAGTTTAATACACAGCACCCCCTAATAGTTTAATACACAGCACCCCCTAATAGTGTTATACACAGCACCCCCCTAATAGTGTTATACACA
The DNA here is from genome assembly GCF_031893055.1 of Leptodactylus fuscus. Taxonomy (NCBI): domain Eukaryota; kingdom Metazoa; phylum Chordata; class Amphibia; order Anura; family Leptodactylidae; genus Leptodactylus; species Leptodactylus fuscus. The sequence goes on from NW_027440570.1 coordinate 61,398, forward strand.
GCACCCACCTAATAGTTTAATACACAGCACCCCCCTAATAGTGTTATACACAGCACCCCCCTAATAGTGTTATACACAGCACCCCCCTAATAGTTTAATACGCAGCACCCCCCTAATAGTGTTATACACAGCACCCCCCTAATAGTGTTATACACAGCACCCCCCTAATAGTTTAATACACAGCACCCCCCTAATAGTTTAACACACAGCACCCCCCTAATAGTGTTATACACAGCACCCCCCTAATAGTGTTATACACAGCACCCCCCTAATAGTGTTATACACAGCACCCCCCCTAATAGTTTAATACACAGCACCCCCTAATAGTGTTATACACAGCACCCCCTAATAGTTTAATACACATCACCCCCCTAATAGTGTTATACACAGCACCCCCCTAATACTGTTATACACAGCACCCCCTAATAGTTTAATACACAGCACCCCCCTAATAGTGTTATACACAGCACCCCCCTAATAGTGTTATACACAGCACCCCCCTAATAGTTTAATACACAGCACCCCCCTAATAGTGTTATACACAGCACCCCCCTAATAGTGTTATACACAGCACCCCCCTAATAGTTTAATACACAGCACCCCCCTAATAGTGTTATACACAGCACCCCCCTAATAGTTTAATACACTGTACCCCCTTAATAGTTTAATACACAGCACCCCCCTAATAATTTAATACACAGCACCCCCCTAATAATTTAATACACAGCACCCCCTAATAGTGTTATACACAGCAGCCCCCTAATAGTTTAATACACAGCACCCCCCTAATAGTTTAATACACAGCACCCCCCTAATAATTTAATACACAGCACCCCCTAATAGTGTTATACACAGCAGCCCCCTAATAGTTGAATACACAGCACCCCCCTAATAGTTTAATACACAGCACCCCCTAATAGTTTAATACACAGCACCCCCTAATAGTGTTATACACAGCACCCCCTTAATAGTTTAATACACAGCACCCCCTAATAGTGTTATACACAGCACCCCCCTAATAGTTTAATACACAGCACCCCCCTAATAGTGTTATACACAGCACCCCCCTAATAGTGTTATACACAGCACCCCCCTAATAGTTTAATACACAGCACCCCCCTAATAGTTTAATACACAGCACCCCCCTAATAGTGTTATACACAGCACCCCCCTAATAGTGTTATACACAGCACCCCCCTAATAGTTTAATACATAGCACCCCAATAATAGTGTTATACACAGCACCCCCCTAATAGTTTAATACAGAGCACCCCCCTAATAGTGTTATACACAGCACCCCCCTAATAGTGTTATACACAGAACCCCCTTAATAGTGTTATACACAGCACCCCCCTAATAGTTTAATACACAGCACCCCCCTAATAGTGTTATACACAGCACCCCCCTAATAGTGTTATACACAGCACCCCCCTAATAGTTTAATACACAGCACCCCCCTAATAGTGTTATACACAGCACCCCCCTAATAGTGTTATACACAACACCCCCCTAATAGTTTAATACACAGCACCCCCCTAATAGTTTAATACACAGCACCCCCTAATAATTTAATACACAGCACCCCCCTAATAGTGTTATACACAGCACCCCCCTAATAGTTTAATACACAGCACCCCCCTAATAATTGAATACACAGCACCCCCCTAATAGTTTAATACACAGCACCCCCCTAATAGTTTAATACACAGCACCCCCCTAATAGTTTAATACACAGCACCCCCTAATAGTGTTATACACAGCCCCCCCCTAATAGTTTAATACACAGCACCCCCCTAATAGTGTTATACACAGAACCCCCCTAATAGTATTATACACAGCACCCCCCTAATAGTGTTATACACAGCACCCCCTAATAGTTTAATACACAGCACCCCCCTAATAATTTAATACACAGCACCCCCCTAATAGTGTTATACACAGCACCCCCCTAATAGTTTAATACACAGCACCCCCCTAATAATTTAATACACAGCACCCCCTAATAGTGTTATACACAGCAGCCCCCTAATAGTTTAATACACAGCACCCCCCTAATAGTTTATTACACAGCACCCCCCTAATAATTTAATACACAGCACCTCCCTAATAGTGTTATACACAGCAGCCCCCTAATAGTTGAATACACAGCACCCCCCTAATAGTTTAATACACAGCACCCCCCTAATAATTTAATACACAGCACCCCCTAATAGTGTTATACACAGCACCCCCCTAATAGTGTTATACACAGCACCCCCCTAATAGTTTAATACACAGCACCCCCCTAATAGTGTTATACACAACACCCCCCTAATAGTGTTATACACAGCACCCCCCTAATAGTTTAATACACAGCACCCCAATAATAGTGTTATACACAGCACCCCCCTAATAGTTTAAAACACAGCACCCCCCTAATAGTGTTATACACAGCACCCTCCTAATAGTGTTATACACAGCACCCCCGTAATAGTTTAATACACAACACCCCCCTAATAATTTAATACACAGCACTCCCCTAATACTGTTATACACAGCACCCCCCTAATAGTGTTATACACAGAACCCCCCTAATAATTTAATACACAGCACCCCAATAATAGTGTTATACACAGCACCCCCTAATAGTTTAATACACAGCACCCCAATAATAGTGTTATACACAGCACCCCCCTAATAGTTTAATACACAGCACCCCCCTAATAGTGTTATACACGGCACCCCCCTAATAGTGTTATACACAGCACCCCCCTAATAGTTTAATACACAGCACCCCCCTAATAATTTAATACACAGCACCCCCTAATAGTGTTATACACAGCAGCCCCCTAATAGTTTAATACACAGCACCCCCCTAATAGTTTAATACACAGCACCCCCTAATAGTGTTATACAGAACACCCCCCTAATAGTGTTATACACAGCACCCCCCTAATAGTTTAATACACAGCACCCCAATAATAGTGTTATACACAGCACCCCCCTAATAGTTTAATACACAGCACCCCCCTAATAGTGTTATACACAGCACCCCCCTAATAGTGTTATACACAGAACCCCCTTAATAGTGTTATACACAGCACCCCCCTAATAGTTTAATACACAGCACCCCCTAATAGTGTTATACACAGCACCCCCCTAATAGTGTTATACACAGCACCCCCCTAATAATTTAATACACAGCACCCCCTAATAGTGTTATACACAGCACCCCCCTAATAGTTTAATACACAGCACCCCCTAATAGTTTAATACACAACACCCCCCTAATAATTTAATACACAGCACCCCCCTAATACTGTTATACACAGCACCCCCCTAATAGTGTTATACACAGAACCCCCTAATAATTTAATACACAGCACCCCAATAATAGTGTTATACACAGCACCCCCTAATAGTTTAATACACAGCACCCCCTAATAGTTTAATACACAGCACCCCCTAATAGTTTAATACACAGCACCCCCCTAATAATTTAATACACAGCACCCCCTAATAGTGTTATACACAGCAGCCCCCTAATAGTTTAATACACAGCACCCCCCTAATAGTTTAATACACAGCACCCCCTAATAGTGTTATACACAGCACCCCCCTAATAGTTTAATACACAGCACCCCAATAATAGTGTTATACACAGCACCCCCCTAATAGTTTAATACACAGCACCCCCCTAATAGTGTTATACACAGCACCCCCGTAATAGTGTTATACACAGAACCCCCTTAATAGTGTTATACACAGCACCCCCTAATAGGTTAATACACAGCACCCCCCTAATAGTGTTATACACAGCACCCCCCTAATAGTGTTATACACAGCACCCCCCTAATAGTTTAATACACAGCACCCCCCTAATAGTGTTATACACAGCACCCCCCTAATAGTGTTATACACAGCACCCCCCTAATAGTTTAATACACAGCACCCCCTAATAGTGTTATACACAGCACCCCCCTAATAGTGTTATACACAGCACCCCCCTAATAGTTTAATACACAGCACCCCCCTAATAGTTTAATACACAGCACCCCCTAATAATTTAATACACAGCACCCCCCTAATAGTGTTATACACAGCACCCCCCTAATAGTTTAATACACAGCACCCCCCTAATAATTGAATACACAGCACCCCCCTAATAGTTTAAATACACAGCACCCCCCTAATAGTTTAATACACAGCACCCCCCTAATAGTTTAATACACAGCACCCCCTAATAGTGTTATACACAGCCCCCCCCTAATAGTTTAATACACAGCACCCCCCTAATAGTGTTATACACAGAACCCCCCTAATAGTGTTATACACAGCACCCCCTAATAGTGTTATACACAGCACCCCCCTAATAGTGTTATACACAGCACCCCCCTAATAGTTTAATACACAGCACCCCCCTAATAGTTTAATACACAGCACCCCCCTAATAGTGTTATACACAGCACCCCCCTAATAGTTTAATACACAGCACCCCCTTAATAGTTTAATACACAGCACCCCCCTAATAGTTTAATACACAGCACCCCCATAATAATTTAATACACAGCACCCCCTAATAGTGTTATACACAGCACCCACCTAATAGTTTAATACACAGCACCCCCCTAATAATTTAATACACAGCACCCCTAATAGTGTTATACACAGCAGCCCCCTAATAGTTTAATACACAGCACCCCCCTAATAGTTTAATACACAGCACCCCCCCTAATAAATTAATACACAGCACCCCTAATAGTGTTTATACACAGCATCCCCCTAATAGTTGAATACACAGCACCCCCCCTAATAGTTTAATACACAGCACCCCCTAATAGTTTAATACACAGCACCCCCTAATAGTGTTATACACAGCACCCCCCTAATAGTGTTATACACAGCACCCACCTAATAGTTTAATACACAGCACCCCCCTAATAGTGTTATACACAGCACCCCCCTAATAGTGTTATACACAGCACCCCCCTAATAGTTTAATACACAGCACCCCCCTAATAGTGTTATACACAGCACCCCCCTAATAGTGTTATACACAGCACCCCCCTATAGTTAATACACAGCACCCCCCTAATAGTTTAATACAGAGCACCCCCCTAATAATTTAATACACAGCACCCCCCTAATAGTGTTATACACAGCACCCCCCTAATAGTTTAATACACAGCACCCCCCTAATAGTGTTATACACAGCACCCCCCTAATAGTTTAATACACAGCACCCCCCTAATAGTTTAATACAGAGCACCCCCCTAATAATTTAATACACAGCACCCCCCTAATAGTGTTATACACAGCACCCCCTAATAGTTTAATACACAGCACGCCCCTAGTAGTGTTATACACAGCACCCCCTAATAATTTTAATACACAGCACCCCCCTAATAGTTTAATACACAGCACCCCCTAATAGTTTAATACACAGCACCCCCTAATATTTAATACACAGCACCCCTAATAGTGTTATACACAGCAGCCCCCTAATAGTTTAATACACAGCACCCCCCTAATAGTTTAATACACAGCACCCCCTAATAGTGTTATACACAACACCCCCCTAATAGTGTTATACACAGCACCCCCTAATAGTTTAATACACAGCACCCCAATAATAGTGTTATACACAGCACCTTCCTAATAGTTTAATACACAGCACCCCCCTAATAGTGTTATACACAGCACCCCCCTAATAGTGTTATACACAGAACCCCCCTAATAGTGTTATACACAGCACCCCCCTAATAGTTTAATACACAGCACCCCCCCTAATAGTGTTATACACAGCACCCCCCTAATAGTGTTATACACAGCACCCCCTAATAGTTTAATACACAGCACCCCCTAATAGTGTTATACACAGCACCCCCCTAATAGTGTTATACACAGCACCCCCCTAATTGTGTTATACACAGCACCCCCCTAATAGATTAATACACAGCACCCCCCTAATAGTGTTATACACAGCACCCCCCTAATAGTTTAATACACAGCACCCCCCTAATAGTTTAATACACAACACCCCCCTAATAATTTAATACACAGCACCCCCTAATACTGTTATACACAGCACCCCCCTAATAGTGTTATACACAGAACCCCCCTAATAATTTAATACACAGCACCCCAATAATAGTGTTATACACAGCACCCCCCTAATAGTTTAATACACAGCACCCCAATAATAGTGTTATACACAGCACCCCCGTAATAGTTTAATACACAGCAACCCCCTAATAGTGTTAGCAACCCCCTAATAGTGTTATACACAGCACCTCCCTAATAGTGTTATACACAGCACCCCCCTAATAGTTTAATACACAGCACCCCAATAATAGTGTTATACACAGCACCCCCCTAATAGTTTAATACACAGCACCCCCTAATAGTGTTATACACAGCACCCCCCTAATAGTTTTATACACAGCACCCCCTAATTGTTTAATACACAGCACCCCCCTAATTGTTTAATACACAGCACCCCCTAATAATTTAATACACAGCACCCCCCTAATACGCACCCCCCTAATAGTGTTATACACAGCACCCCCCTAATAGTGTTATACACAGCACCCCCCTAATAGTTTAATACACAGCACCCCCTAATAGTGTTATACACAGCACCCCCCTAATAGTTTAATACACAGCACCCCCCTAATAGTTTAATACACAGCACCCCCCTAATAGTGTTATACACAGCACCCCCCTAATAGTTTAATACACAGCACCCCCCTAATAGTTTAATACACAACACCCCCCTAATAATTTAATACACAGCACCCCCCTAATACTGTTATACACAGCACTCCCCTAATAGTGTTATACACAGAACCCCCCTAATAATTTAATACACAGCACCCCAATAATAGTGTTATACACAGCACCCCTCTAATAGTTTAATACACAGCACCCCAATAATAGTGTTATACACAGCACCCCCCTAATAGTTTCATACACAGCACCCCCCTAATAGTGTTATACACAGCACCCCCCTAATAGTGTTATACACAGCACCCCCCTAATAGTTTAATACACAGCACCCCCCTAATAGTTTAATATACAGCACCCCCCTAATAGTTTAATACACATCACCCCCCTAATAATTTAATACACAGCACCCCCCTAATAGTGTTATACACAGCACACCCCTAATAATTTAATACACAGCACCCCCCTAATAGTGTTATACACAGCACACCCCTAATAGTTTAATACACAGCACCCCTCTAATAATTTAATACACAGCACCCCCTACTAGTGTTATACACAGCAGCCCCCTAATAGTTTAATACACAGCACCCCCCTAATAGTTTAATACACAGCACCCCCTAATAATTTAATACACAGCACCCCCTAATAGTGTTATACACAGCAGCCCCCTAATAGTTGAATACACAGCACCCCCCTAATAATTTAATACACAGCACCCCCTAATAGTGTTATACACAGCACCCCCCTAATAGTTTAATACACAGCACCCCCTAATAATTTAATACACAGCACCCCCCTAATAGTTTAATACACAGCACCCCCCTATTAGTTTAATACACAGCACCCCCCTAATAGTTTAATACACAGCACCCCCTAATAGTGTTATACACAGCACCCCCTAATAGTTTAATACACATCACCCCCCTAATAGTGTTATACACAGCACCCCCCTAATACTGTTATACACAGCACCCCCTAATAGTTTAATACACAGCACCCCCCTAATAGTGTTATACACAGCACCCCCCTAATAGTGTTATACACAGCACCCCCCTAATAGTTTAATACACAGCACCCCCTAATAGTGTTATACACAGCACCCCCCTAATAGTGTTATACACAGCACCCCCCTAATAGTTTAATACACAGCACCCCCCTAATAGTGTTATACACAGCACCCCCCTAATAGTTTAATACACAGCACCCCCCTAATAGTTTAATACACAACACCCCCCTAATAATTTAATACACAGCACCCCCCTAATACTGTTATACACAGCACTCCCCTAATAGTGTTATACACAGAACCCCCCTAATAATTTAATACACAGCACCCCAATAATAGTGTTATACACAGCACCCCTCTAATAGTTTAATACACAGCACCCCAATAATAGTGTTATACACAGCACCCCCCTAATAGTTTCATACACAGCACCCCCCTAATAGTGTTATACACAGCACCCCCCTAATAGTGTTATACACAGCACCCCCCCTAATAGTTTAATACACAGCATTCCAATAATAGTGTTATACACAGCACCCCCCTAATAATATAATACACAGCACCCCCCTAATAATATAATACACAGCACCCCCCTAATAGTGTTATACACAGCACCCCCCTAATAGTGTTATACACAGCACCCCCTAATAATTTAATACACAGCACCTCCCTAATAGTTTAATACACAGCACCCCCCTAATAATTTAATACACAGCACCTTCCTAATAGTGTTATACACAGCACCCCCCTAATAGTGTTATACACAGCACCTCCCTAATAGTGTTATACACAGCACCCCCCTAATAGTTTAATACACAGCACCCCCCTAATAGTGTTATACACAGCACCCCCCTAATACTTTAATACACAGCACCCCCCTAATAGTTTAATACACAGCACCCCCTAATAGTTTAATACACAGAACCCCCTAATAGTGTTATAAACAGCACCCCCCCTAATAATTTAATACACAGCACCCCCTAATAGTGTTATACACAGCACCACCCCTATTAGTGTTATACATAGCACCCCCCTAATAGTGTTATACACAGCACCCTCCTAATATTTTAATACACAGCGCCCCCCTAATAGTTTAATACACAGCACCCCCCTAATAGTTTAATACACAGCACCCCCTAATAGTTTAATACACAGCACCCCCCTAATAATTTAATACACAGCACCCCCCTAATAGTTTAATACACAGCACCCCCCTAGTAGTGTTATACACAGCACCCCCCTAATAATTTAATACACAGCACCCCCCTAATAGTTTAATACACAGCACCCCCCTAATAGTTTAATACACAGCACCCCCCTAATAATTTAATACACAGCACCCCCCTAATAGTGTTATACACAGCACCCCCCTAATAGTTTAATACACAGCACCCCCTAATAATTTAATACACAGCACCCCCCTAATAGTTTAATACACAGCACCCCCCTAATAGTTTAATACACAGCACCCCCCTAATAGTTTAATACACAGCACCCCCTAATAGTGTTATACACAGCACCCCCCTAATATTGTTATACACAGTACCCCCTAATAGTTTAATACACAGCACCCCCCTAATAGTGTTATACACAGAACCCCCCTAATAGTGTTATACACAGCACCCCCCTAATAGTTTAGTACACAGCACCCCCCTAATAGTGTTATACACAGCACCCCCCTAATAGTGTTATACACAGCACCCCCCTAATAGTGTTATACACAGCACCTCCCTAATAGTGTTATACACAGCACCCCCCTAATAGTTTAATACACAGCACCCCCCTAATAATTTAATACACAGCACCCCCTAATAGTGTTATACACAGCACCCCACTAATAGTGTTATACACAGCACCCCCTAAAAGTTAAATACACAGCACCCCCCTAATAGTGTTATACACAACACCCCCCTAATAGTGTTATACACAGCACCCCCCTAATAGTTTAATACACAGCACCCCCCTAATAGTGTTATACACAACACCCCCCTAATAGTGTTATACACAGCACCCCCCTAATAGTTTAATACACAGCACCCCCCTAATAGTGTTATACACAGCACCCCCCTAATAGTGTTATACACAGAACCCCCCTAATAGTGTTATACACAGCACCCCCCTAATAGTTTAATACACAGCACCCCCTAATAGTGTTATACACAGCACCCCCTAATAGTGTTATACACAGCACCTCCCTGATAATTTAATACACAGCACCCCCCTAATAGTGTTATACACAGCACCTCCCTAATAGTGTTATACACAGCACCCCCCTAATAGTTTAATACACAGCACCCCCCTAATAGTGTTATACAAAGCACCCCCCTAATACTTTAATACACAGCACCCCCCTAATAGTTTAATACACAGCACCCCCCTAATAGTTTAATACACAGCACCCCCTAATAGTGTTATAAACAGCACCCCCCTAATAATTTAATACACAGCACCCCCCTAATAGTGTTATACACAGCACCCCCCCTATTAGTGTTATACACAGCACCCCCCTAATAGTGTTATACACAGCACCCCCCTAATATTTTAATACACAGCGCCCCCCTAATAGTTTAATACACAGCACCCCCCTAATAGTTTAATACACAGCACCCCCCTAATAATTTAATACACAGCACCCCCTGATAGTGTTATACACAGCACCCCCCTAATAGTGTTATACACAGCACCCCCCTAATAGTTTAATACACAGCACCCCTCTAATAGTGTTATACACAACACCCCCCTAATAGTTTAATACACAGCACCCCAATAATAGTGTTATACACAGCACCCCCCTAATAGTTTAATACACAGCACCCCCCTAATAGTGTTATACACAGCACCCCCCTAATAGTTTAATACACAGCACCCCCCTAATAGTGTTATACACAGCACCCCCCTAATAGTGTTATACACAGCACCCCCCTAATAGTTTAATACACAGCACCCCCTTAATAGTTTAATACACAGCACCCCCCTAATAGTGTTATACACAGCACCCCCCTAATAGTTTAATACACAGCACCCCCCTAATAGTGTTATACACAGCACCCCCCTAATAGTGTTATACACAGCACCCCCCTAATAGTTTAATACACAGCACCCCCCTAATAGTGTTATACACAGCACCCCCCTAATAGTTTAATACACTGTACCCCCTTAATAGTTTAATACACAGCACCCCCCTAATAATTTAATACACAGCACCCCCCTAATAATTTAATACACAGCACCCCCTAATAGTGTTATACACAGCAGCCCCCTAATAGTTTAATACACAGCACCCCCCTAATAGTTTAATACACAGCACCCCCCTAATAATTTAATACACAGCACCCCCTAATAGTGTTATACACAGCAGCCCCCTAATAGTTGAATACACAGCACCCCCCTAATAGTTTAATACACAGCACCCCCTAATAGTTTAATACACAGCACCCCCTAATAGTGTTATACACAGCACCCCCTTAATAGTTTAATACACAGCACCCCCTAATAGTGTTATACACAGCACCCCCCTAATAGTTTAATACACAGCACCCCCCTAATAGTGTTATACACAGCACCCCCCTAATAGTGTTATACACAGCACCCCCCTAATAGTTTAATACACAGCACCCCCCTAATAGTGTTATACACAGCACCCCCCTAATAGTTTAATACACTGTACCCCTTTAATAGTTTAATACACAGCACCCCCCTAATAATTTAATACACAGCACCCCCCTAATAATTTAATACACAGCACCCCCTAATAGTGTTATACACAGCAGCCCCCTAATAGTTTAATACACAGCACCCCCCTAATAGTTTAATACACAGCACCCCCCTAATAATTTAATACACAGCACCCCCTAATAGTGTTATACACAGCAGCCCCCTAATAGTTGAATACACAGCACCCCCCTAATAGTTTAATACACAGCACCCCCTAATAGTTTAATACACAGCACCCCCTAATAGTGTTATACACAGCACCCCCCTAATAGTGTTATACACAGCACCCACCTAATAGTTTAATACACAGCACCCCCCTAATAGTGTTATACACAGCACCCCCCTAATAGTGTTATACACAGCACCCCCCTAATAGTTTAATACGCAGCACCCCCCTAATAGTGTTATACACAGCACCCCCCTAATAGTGTTATACACAGCACCCCCCTAATAGTTTAATACACAGCACCCCCCTAATAGTTTAACACACAGCACCCCCCTAATAGTGTTATACACAGCACCCCCCTAATAGTGTTATACACAGCACCCCCCTAATAGTGTTATACACAGCACCCCCCTAATAGTTTAATACACAGCACCCCCTAATAGTGTTATACACAGCACCCCCTAATAGTTTAATACACATCACCCCCCTAATAGTGTTATACACAGCACCCCCCTAATACTGTTATACACAGCACCCCCTAATAGTTTAATACACAGCACCCCCCTAATAGTGTTATACACAACACCCCCCTAACAGTGTTATACACAGCACCCCCCTAATAGTTTAATACACAGCACCCCCCTAATAGTGTTATACACAGCACCCCCCTAATAGTGTTATACACAGCACCCCCCTAATAGTTTAATACACAGCACCCCCCTAATAGTGTTATACACAGCACCCCCCTAATAGTTTAATACACTGTACCCCCTTAATAGTTTAATACACAGCACCCCCCTAATAATTTAATACACAGCACCCCCCTAATAATTTAATACACAGCACCCCCTAATAGTGTTATACACAGCAGCCCCCTAATAGTTTAATACACAGCACCCCCCTAATAGTTTAATACACAGCACCCCCCTAATAATTTAATACACAGCACCCCCTAATAGTGTTATACACAGCAGCCCCCTAATAGTTGAATACACAGCACCCCCCTAATAGTTTAATACACAGCACCCACTAATAGTTTAATACACAGCACCCCCTAATAGTGTTATACACAGCACCCCCTTAATAGTTTAATACACAGCACCCCCTAATAGTGTTATACACAGCACCCCCCTAATAGTTTAATACACAGCACCCCCCTAATAGTGTTATACACAGCACCCCCCTAATAGTGTTATACACAGCACCCCCCTAATAGTTTAATACACAGCACCCCCCTAATAGTGTTATACACAGCACCCCCCTAATAGTTTAATACACTGTACCCCTTTAATAGTTTAATACACAGCACCCCCCTAATAATTTAATACACAGCACCCCCCTAATAATTTAATACACAGCACCCCCTAATAGTGTTATACACAGCAGCCCCCTAATAGTTTAATACACAGCACCCCCCTAATAGTTTAATACACAGCACCCCCCTAATAATTTAATACACAGCACCCCCTAATAGTGTTATACACAGCAGCCCCCTAATAGTTGAATACACAGCACCCCCCTAATAGTTTAATACACAGCACCCCCTAATAGTTTAATACACAGCACCCCCTAATAGTGTTATACACAGCACCCCCCTAATAGTGTTATACACAGCACCCACCTAATAGTTTAATACACAGCACCCCCCTAATAGTGTTATACACAGCACCCCCCTAATAGTGTTATACACAGCACCCCCCTAATAGTTTAATACGCAGCACCCCCCTAATAGTGTTATACACAGCACCCCCCTAATAGTGTTATACACAGCACCCCCCTAATAGTTTAATACACAGCACCCCCCTAATAGTTTAACACACAGCACCCCCCTAATAGTGTTATACACAGCACCCCCCTAATAGTGTTATACACAGCACCCCCCTAATAGTGTTATACACAGCACCCCCCTAATAGTTTAATACACAGCACCCCCCTAATAGTTTAATATACAGCACCCCCCTAATAGTTTAATACACATCACCCCCCTAATAATTTAATACACAGCACCCCCCTAATAGTGTTATACACAGCACACCCCTAATAATTTAATACACAGCACCCCCCTAATAGTGTTATACACAGCACACCCCTAATAGTTTAATACACAGCACCCCCCTAATAATTTAATACATAGCACCCCCTACTAGTGTTATACACAGCAGCCCCCTAATAGTTTAATACACAGCACCCCCCTAATAGTTTAATACACAGCACCCCCTAATAATTTAATACACAGCACCCCCTAATAGTGTTATACACAGCAGCCCCCTAATAGTTGAATACACAGCACCCCCCTAATAATTTAATACACAGCACCCCCTAATAGTGTTATACACAGCACCCCCCTAATAGTTTAATACACAGCACCCCCTAATAATTTAATACACAGCACCCCCCTAATAGTTTAATACACAGCACCCCCCTATTAGTTTAATACACAGCACCCCCCTAATAGTTTAATACACAGCACCCCCTAATAGTGTTATACACAGCACCCCCTAATAGTTTAATACACATCACCCCCCTAATAGTGTTATACACAGCACCCCCCTAATACTGTTATACACAGCACCCCCTAATAGTTTAATACACAGCACCCCCCTAATAGTGTTATACACAGCACCCCCCTAATAGTGTTATACACAGCACCCCCCTAATAGTTTAATACACAGCACCCCCTAATAGTGTTATACACAGCACCCCCCTAATAGTGTTATACACAGCACCCCCCTAATAGTTTAATACACAGCACCCCCCTAATAGTGTTATACACAGCACCCCCCTAATAGTTTAATACACAGCACCCCCCTAATAGTTTAATACACAACACCCCCCTAATAATTTAATACACAGCACCCCCCTAATACTGTTATACACAGCACTCCCCTAATAGTGTTATACACAGAACCCCCCTAATAATTTAATACACAGCACCCCAATAATAGTGTTATACACAGCACCCCTCTAATAGTTTAATACACAGCACCCCAATAATAGTGTTATACACAGCACCCCCCTAATAGTTTCATACACAGCACCCCCCTAATAGTGTTATACACAGCACCCCCCTAATAGTGTTATACACAGCACCCCCCTAATAGTTTAATACACAGCATTCCAATAATAGTGTTATACACAGCACCCCCCTAATAATATAATACACAGCACCCCCCTAATAATATAATACACAGCACCCCCCTAATAGTGTTATACACAGCACCCCCCTAATAGTGTTATACACAGCACCCCCTAATAATTTAATACACAGCACCTCCCTAATAGTTTAATACACAGCACCCCCCTAATAATTTAATACACAGCACCTTCCTAATAGTGTTATACACAGCAACCCCCTAATAGTGTTATACACAGCACCTCCCTAATAGTGTTATACACAGCACCCCCCTAATAGTTTAATACACAGCACCCCCCTAATAGTGTTATACACAGCACCCCCCTAATACTTTAATACACAGCACCCCCCTAATAGTTTAATACACAGCACCCCCTAATAGTTTAATACACAGAACCCCCTAATAGTGTTATAAACAGCACCCCCCTAATAATTTAATACACAGCACCCCCTAATAGTGTTATACACAGCACCACCCCTATTAGTGTTATACATAGCACCCCCCTAATAGTGTTATACACAGCACCCTCCTAATATTTTAATACACAGCGCCCCCCTAATAGTTTAATACACAGCACCCCCCTAATAGTTTAATACACAGCACCCCCTAATAGTTTAATACACAGCACCCCCCTAATAATTTAATACACAGCACCCCCCTAATAGTTTAATACACAGCACCCCCCTAGTAGTGTTATACACAGCACCCCCCTAATAATTTAATACACAGCACCCCCCTAATAGTTTAATACACAGCACCCCCCTAATAGTTTAATACACAGCACCCCCCTAATAGTTTAATACACAGCACCCCCCTAATAATTTAATACACAGCACCCCCCTAATAGTGTTATACACAGCACGCCCCTAATAGTTTAATACACAGCACCCCCTAATAATTTAATACACAGCACCCCCCTAATAGTTTAATACACAGCACCCCCCTAATAGTTTAATACACAGCACCCCCCTAATAGTTTAATACACAGCACCCCCTAATAGTGTTATACACAGCACCCCCCTAATATTGTTATACACAGTACCCCCCTAATAGTTTAATACACAGCACCCCCCTAATAGTGTTATACACAGAACCCCCCTAATAGTGTTATACACAGCACCCCCCTAATAGTTTAATACACAGCACCCCCCTAATAGTGTTATACACAGCACCCCCCTAATAGTGTTATACACAGCACCCCCCTAATAGTGTTATACACAGCACCTCCCTGATAATTTAATACACAGCACCCCCCTAATAGTGTTATACACAGCACCTCCCTAATAGTGTTATACACAGCACCCCCCTAATAGTTTAATACACAGCACCCCCCTAATAATTTAATACACAGCACCCCCTAATAGTGTTATACACAGCACCCCACTAATAGTGTTATACACAGCACCCCCTAAAAGTTAAATACACAGCACCCCCCTAATAGTGTTATACACAACACCCCCCTAATAGTGTTATACACAGCACCCCCCTAATAGTTTAATACACAGCACCCCCCTAATAGTGTTATACACAACACCCCCCTAATAGTGTTATACACAGCACCCCCCTAATAGTTTAATACACAGCACCCCCCTAATAGTGTTATACACAGCACCCCCCTAATAGTGTTATACACAGAACCCCCCTAATAGTGTTATACACAGCACCCCCCTAATAGTTTAATACACAGCACCCCCCTAATAGTGTTATACACAGCACCCCCCTAATAGTGTTATACACAGCACCCCCCCTATTAGTGTTATACACAGCACCCCCCTAATAGTGTTATACACAGCACCCCCCTAATATTTTAATACACAGCGCCCCCCTAATAGTTTAATACACAGCACCCCCCTAATAGTTTAATACACAGCACCCCCCTAATAATTTAATACACAGCACCCCCTGATAGTGTTATACACAGCACCCCCCTAATAGTGTTATACACAGCACCCCCCTAATAGTTTAATACACAGCACCCCTCTAATAGTGTTATACACAACACCCCCCTAATAGTTTAATACACAGCACCCCAATAATAGTGTTATACACAGCACCCCCCTAATAGTTTAATACACAGCACCCCCCTAATAGTGTTATACACAGCACCCTCCTAATAGTTTAATACACAGCACCCCCCTAATAGTGTTATACACAGCACCCCCCTAATAGTGTTATACACAGCACCCCCCTAATAGTTTAATACACAGCACCCCCCTAATAGTGTTATACACAGCACCCCCTAATAGTTTAATACACAGCACCCCCCTAATAATTTAATACACAGCACCCCCCTAATAGTGTTATACACAGCACCCCCCCTAATAGTGTTATACACAGCACCCCCCTAATAGTTTAATACACAGCACCCCCCTAATAGTGTTATACACAGCACCCCCCTAATAGTTTAATACACAGCACCCCCCTAATAGTTTAATACACAACACCCCCCTAATAATTTAATACACAGCACCCCCTAATAGTGTTATACACAGCAGCCCCCTAATAGTTTAATACACAGCACCCCCCTAATAGTTTAATACACAGCACCCCCCTAATAGTGTTATACACAGCAGCCCCCTAATAGTTTAATACACAGCACCCCCCTAATAGTTTAATACACAGCACCCCCCTAATAGTGTTATACACAGCACCCCCCTAATAGTGTTATACACAGCACCCCCCTAATAGTTTAATACACAGCACCCCAATAATAGTGTTATACACAGCACCCCCCTAATAGTTTAATACACAGCACCCCCCTAATAGTGTTATACACAGCACCCCCCTAATAGTGTTATACACAGAACCCCCTTAATAGTGTTATACACAGCACCCCCCTTAATAGTTTAATACACAGCACCCCCCTAATAGTGTTATACACAGCACCCCCCTAATAGTGTTATACACAGCACCCCCCTAATAGTTTAATACACAGCACCCCCCTAATAGTGTTATACACAGCACCCCCCTAATAGTGTTATACACAGCACCCCCCTAATAGTTTAATACACAGCACCCCCTAATAGTTTAATACACAGCACCCCCTAATAATTT
Source organism: Leptodactylus fuscus (assembly GCF_031893055.1). Taxonomy (NCBI): domain Eukaryota; kingdom Metazoa; phylum Chordata; class Amphibia; order Anura; family Leptodactylidae; genus Leptodactylus; species Leptodactylus fuscus. Next base: position 79,180 of record NW_027440570.1, read on the forward strand.
AATACACAGCACCCCCCTAATAGTGTTATACACAGCACCCCCCTAATAGTTTAATACACAGCACCCCCCTAATAATTGAATACACAGCACCCCCCTAATAGTTTATTACACAGCACCCCCCTAATAGTTTAATACACAGCACCCCCCTAATAGTTTAATACACAGCACCCCCTAATAGTGTTATACACAGCCCCCCCTAATAGTTTAATACACAGCACCCCCCTAATAGTGTTATACACAGAACCCCCCTAATAGTGTTATACACAGCACCCCCCTAATAGTTTAATACACAGCACCCCCCTAATAGTATTATACACAGCACCCCCCTAATAGTGTTATACACAGCACCCCCTAATAGTTTAATACACAGTACCCCCCTAATAATTTAATACACAGCACCCCCCTAATAGTGTTATACACAGCACCCCCCTAATAGTTTAATACACAGCACCCCCCTAATAATTTAATACACAGCACCCCCTAATAGTGTTATACACAGCAGCCCCCTAATAGTTTAATACACAGCACCCCCCTAATAGTTTATTACACAGCACCCCCCTAATAATTTAATACACAGCACCTCCCTAATAGTGTTATACACAGCAGCCCCCTAATAGTTGAATACACAGCACCCCCCTAATAGTTTAATACACAGCACCCCCCTAATAATTTAATACACAGCACCCCCTAATAGTGTTATACACAGCACCCCCCTAATAGTGTTATACACAGCACCCCCCTAATAGTTTAATACACAGCACCCCCCTAATAGTGTTATACACAACACCCCCCTAATAGTGTTATTCACAGCACCCCCTAATAGTGTTATACACAGCCCCCCCCCCTAATAGTTTAATACACAGCACCCCCCTAATAGTGTTATACACAGAACCCCCCTAATAGTGTTATACACAGCACCCCCCTAATAGTTTAATACACAGCACCCCCCTAATAGTATTATACACAGCACCCCCCTAATAGTGTTATACACAGCAACCCCCTAATAGTTTAATACACAGCACCCCCCTAATAATTTAATACACAGCACCCCCCTAATAGTGTTATACACAGCACCCCCCTAATAGTTTAATACACAGCACCCCCTAATAGTTTAATACACAGCACCCCCCTAATAGTGTTATACACAGCACCCCCCTAATAGTTTAATACACAGCACCCCAATAATAGTGTTATACACAGCACCCCCCTAATAGTTTAATACACAGCACCCCCCTAATAGTGTTATACACAGCACCCCCCTAATAGTGTTATACACAGAACCCCCTTAATAGTGTTATACACAGCACCCCCCTAATAGTTTAATACACAGCACCCCCCTAATAGTGTTATACACAGCACCCCCCTAATAGTGTTATACACAGCACCCCCCTAATTGTTTAATACACAGCACCCCCCAAATTGTTTAATACACAGCACCCCCCTAATAATTTAATACACAGCACCCCCCTAATAGTGTTATACACAGAACCCCCCTAATACTTTAATACACAGCACCCCAATAATAGTGTTATACACAGCACCCCCCTAATAGTTTAATACACAGCACCCCCCTAATAGTGTTATACACAGCACCCCCCTAATAGTGTTATACACAGCAGCCCCCTAATATTGTTATACACAGCACCCCCCTAATAGTGTTATACACAGCACCCCCTAATAGTTTAATACACAGCACCCCCCTAATAGTGTTATACAAAGCACCCCCCTAATAGTGTTATACAAAGCACCCCCCTAATAGTTTAATACACAGCACCCCCTAATAGTGTTATACAAAGCACCCCCCTAATAGTTTAATACACAGCACCCCCTAATAGTGTTATACACAGCACCCCCCTAATAGTTTAATACAGAGAACCTCCTAATAGTGTGAAACACAGCACCCCAATAATTGTGTTATACACAGCAGCCCCCTAATATTTTAATACACAGCGCCCCCCTAATAGTGTTATACACAGCACCCCCTAATAATTTAATACACAGCACCCCCCTAATAGTTTAATACACAGCACCCCCCTAATAATTTAATACACAGCACCCCCCTAATAGTTTAATACACAGCACCCCCCTAGTAGTGTTATACACAGCACCCCCCTAATAATTTAATACACAGCACACCCCTAATAGTTTAATACACAGCACCCCCCTAATAGTTTAATACACAGCACCCCCCTAATAGTTTAATACACAGCACCCCCCTAATAATTTAATACACAGCACCCCCTAATAGTGTTATACACAGCAGCCCCCTAATAGTTTAATACACAGCACCCCCCTAATAGTTTAATACACAGCACCCCCCTAATAGTGTTATACACAGCACCCCCCTAATAGTGTTATACACAGCACCCCCCTAATAGTTTAATACACAGCACCCCAATAATAGTGTTATACACAGCAACCCCCTAATAGTTTAATACACAGCACCCCCCTAATAGTGTTATACACAGCACCCCCCTAATAGTGTTATACACAGAACCCCCTTAATAGTGTTATACACAGCACCCCCCTAATAGTTTAATACACAGCACCCCCCTAATAGTGTTATACACAGCACCCCCCTAATAGTGTTATACACAGCACCCCCCTAATAGTTTAATACACAGCACCCCCAAAATAGTGTTATACACAGCACCCCCCTAATAGTGTTATACACAACACCCCCCTAATAGTTTAATACACAGCACCCCCCTAATAGTTTAATACACAGCACCCCCTAATAATTTAATACACAGCACCCCCCTAATAGTGTTATACACAGCACCCCCCTAATAGTTTAATACACAGCACCCCCCTAATAATTGAATACACAGCACCCCCCTAATAGTTTAATACACAGCACCCCCCTAATAGTTTAATACACAGCACCCCCCTAATAGTTTAATACACAGCACCCCCTAATAGTGTTATACACAGCCCCCCCCTAATAGTTTAATACACAGCACCCCCCTAATAGTGTTATACACAGAACCCCCCTAATAGTGTTATACACAGCACCCCCCTAATAGTTTAATACACAGCACCCCCCTAATAGTATTATACACAGCACCCCCCTAATAGTGTTATACACAGCACCCCCCTAATAGTTTAATACACAGCACCCCCCTAATAATTTAATACACAGCACCCCCCTAATAGTGTTATACACAGCACCCCCCTAATAGTTTAATACACAGCACCCCCCTAATAATTTAATACACAGCACCCCCTAATAGTGTTATACACAGCAGCCCCCTAATAGTTTAATACACAGCACCCCCCTAATAGTTTATTACACAGCACCCCCCTAATAATTTAATACACAGCACCTCCCTAATAGTGTTATACACAGCAGCCCCCTAATAGTTGAATACACAGCACCCCCCTAATAGTTTAATACACAGCACCCCCCTAATAATTTAATACACAGCACCCCCTAATAGTGTTATACACAGCACCCCCCTAATAGTGTTATACACAGCACCCCCCTAATAGTTTAATACACAGCACCCCCTAATAGTGTTATACACAACACCCCCTAATAGTGTTATACACAGCACCCCCCTAATAGTTTAATACACAGCACCCCCCTAATAGTTTAATACACAGCACCCCCCTAATAGTTTAATACACAGCACCCCCCTAATAGTGTTATACACAGAACCCCCCTAATAGTGTTATACACAGCACCCCCCTAATAGTTTAATACACAGCACCCCCCTAATAGTATTATACACAGCACCCCCCTAATAGTGTTATACACAGCAACC
>NW_027440571.1:0-82903 GCF_031893055.1 Leptodactylus fuscus
TATACCAGTAGCAAAAATTGTGGGTGCACGTAACCCCCATATATTCTTTGAATTCCTAGTGAGACAATGGCACTATATACCAGTAGCAAAAATTGTGGGTGCACATAACCCCAATATATTCTTTGAATTCCCAGTCAGACAATGGCACTATATACCAGTAGCAAAAATTGTGGGTGCACGTAACCCTCATATATTCTTTGAATTCCCAGTGAGACAATGGCACTTTATACCAATAGCAAAAATTGTGGGTGCACGTAACCCCAATATATTCTTTGAATTCCCAGTGAGACAATGGCACTATATACCAGTAGCAAAAATTGTGGGTGCACGTAACCCCCATATATTCTTTGAATTCCCAGTGAGACAATGGCACTATATAGCAGTAGCAAAAATTGTGGGTGCACGTAATCCCAATATATTCTTTGAATTCCCAGTGAGACAATGGCACTATATACCAGTAGCAAAAATTCTGGGTGCACGTAATCCCAATATATTCTTTGAATTCCCAGTCAGACAATGGCACTATATACCAGTAGCAAAAATTGTGGGTGCACATAACCCCAATATATTCTTTGAATTCTTAGTGAGACAATGGCACTATATACCAGTAGCAAAAAATGTGGGTGCACGTAACCCCCATATATTCTTTGAATTCCCAGTGAGACAATGGCACTATATACCAGTAGCAAAAATTGTGGGTGCACGTAACCCCAATATATTCTTTGAATTACCAGTCAGAAACTGGCACTATATACCAGTAGAAAAAATTGTGGGTGCACGTAACCCCCATATATTCTTTGAATTCCCAGTGAGACAATGGCACTATATACCAGTAGCAAAAATTGTGGGTGCACATAACCCCAATATATTCTTTGAATTCCCAGTCAGACAATGGCACTATATACCAGTAGCAAAAATTGCGGGTGCACATAACCCCAATATATTCTTTGAATTCCCAGTGAGACAATGGCACTATATACCAGTAGCAAAAATTGTGGGTGCACATAACCCCAATATATTCTTTGAATTCCCAGTCAGACAATGGCACATTATACGAGTAGCAAAAATTGTGGCTGTACATAACCCCAATATATTCTTTGAATTCCCAGTCAGACAATGGCACTATATACCAGTAGCAAAAATTGTGGGTGCACGTAACCCCCATATATTCTTTGAATTCCCAGTCAGACAATGGCACTATATACCAGTAGCAAAAAATGTGGGTGCACATAACCCCAATATATTCTTTGAATTCCCAGTGAGACAATGGCACTATATACCAGTAGCAAAAATTGTGGGTGCACGTAACCCCCATATATTCTTTGAATTCCCAGTGAGACAATGGCACTATATACCAGTAGTAAAAATTGTGGGTGCACATAACCCCAATATATTCTCTGAATTCCCAGTCAGACAATGGCACTATATACCAGTAGCAAAAATTGTGGGTGCACGTAACCCCATATATTCTTTGAATTCCCCGTGAGACAATGGCACTATATACCAGTAGCAAAAATTGTGGGTGCACGTAACCCCCATATATTCTTTGAATTCCCAGCGAGACAATGGCACTATATACCAGTAGCAAAAATTGTGGGTGCACGTAACCCCAATATATTCTTTGAATTACCAGTCAGAAACTGGCACTATATACCAGTAGCAAAAATTGTGGGTGCACGTAACCCCCATATATTTTTTGAATTCCCAGAGAGACAATGGCACTATATACCAGTAACAAAAATTGAGGGTGCACATAACCCCAATATATTCTTTGAATTCCTAGTGAGACAATGGCACTGTATACCAGTAGCAAAAATTGTGGGTGCACATAACCCCAATATATTCTTTGAATTCTTAGTGAGACAATGACACTATATACCAGTAGCAAAAATTGTGGGTGCACGTAACCCCCATATATTCTTTGAATTCCCAGTGAGACAATGGCACTATATACCAGTAGCAAAAATTGTGGTTGCACGTAACCCCAATATATTCTTTGAATTCCCAGTGATACAATGGCACTATATACCAGTAGCAATAATTGTAGGTGCACGTAACCCCAATATATTCTTTGAATTCCCAGTGAGACAATGGCACTATATACCAGTAGCAATAATTGTGGGTGCACGTAACCCCCATATATTCTTTGAATTCCCAGTGAGACAATGGCACTATATACCAGTAGCAAAAATTGTGGGTGCACATAACACCAATATATTCTTTGAATTCCCAGTCAGACAATGGCACTATATACCAGTAGCAAAAATTGTGGGTGCACATAACCCCAATATATTCTTTTGAAAATCCCAGTTAGACAATGGCACTATATACCAGTAGCAAAAATTGTGGGTGCACATAACCCCAATATATTCTTTGAATTTTCAGTCAGACAATGGCACTATATACCAGTAGCAAAAATTGTGGGTGCACGTAACCCCCATATATTCTTTGAATTCCCAGTCAGACAATGGCACTATATACCAGTAGCAAAAATTGTGGGTGCACATAACCCCAATATATTCTTTGAATTCCCAGTGAGACAATGGCACTATATACCAGTAGCAAAAATTGTGGGTGCACGTTACCCTCATATATTCTTTGAATTCCCAGTGAGACAATGGCACTATATACCAGTAGCAAAAATTGTGGGTGCACGTAACCCCCATATATTCTTTGAATTCCCAGTGAGACAATGGCACTATATACCAGTAGCAAAAATTGTGGGTGCACATAACCCCAATATATTCTTTGAATTCCCAGTCAGACAATGGCACTATATACCAGTAGCAAAAATTGTGGGTGCACGTAACCCCCATATATTCTTTGAATTCCCAGTGAGACAATGGCACTATATACCAGTAGCAAAAATTGTGGGTGCACATAACCCCAATATATTCTTTGAATTCCCAGTGAGACAATGGCACCTTATACCAGTAGTAAAAAATTGTGGGTGCACATAACCCCAATATATTCTTTGAACTCCCAGTCAGACAATGGCACTTTATACCAGTAGCAAAAATTGTGGGTGCACGTAACCCCCATATATTCTTTAAATTCCCAGTGAGACAATGGCACTATATACCAGTAGCAAAAATTGTGGGTGCACATAACCCCAATATATTCTTTGAATTCCCAGTGAGACAATGGCACTATATACCAGTAGCAAAAATTGTGGGTGCACGTAACCCCAATATATTCTTTGAATTACCAGTCAGAAACTGGCACTATATACCAGTAGCAAAAATTGTGGGTGCACGTAACCCCAATATATTCTTTGAATTCCCAGTGAGACAATGGCACTATATACCAGTAGCAAAAATTGTGGGTGCACGTAACCCCCATATATTCTTTGAATTCCCAGTGAGACAATGGCACTATATACCAGTAGCAAAAATTGTGGGTGCACATAACCCCAATATATTCTTTGAATTCCCAGTCAGACAATGGCACTATATACCAGTAGCAAAAATTGTGGGTGCACGTAAACCTCATATATTCTTTGAATTCCCAGTGAGACAATGGCACTTTATACCAATAGCAAAAATTGTGGGTGCACGTAACCCCAATATATTCTTTGAATTCCCAGTGAGACAATGGCACTATATACCAGTAGCAAAAATTGTGGGTGCACGTAACCCCCATATATTCTTTGAATTCCCAGTGAGACAATGGCACTATATAGCAGTAGCAAAAATTGTGAGTGCACGTAATCCCCCATATATTCTTTGAATTCCCAGTCAGACAATGGCACTATATACCAGTAGCAAAAATTGTGGGTGCACGTAACCCCCATATATTCTTTAAATTACCAGTCAGAAACTGGCACTATATAGCAGTAGCAAAAATTGTGGGTGCACATAACCCCAATATATTCTTTGAATTCCCAGTCAGACAATGGCACTATATACCAGTAGCAAAAATTGTGGGTGCACATAACCCCAATATATTCTTTGAATTCCCAGTGAGACAATGGCACTATATACCAGTAGCAAAAATTGTGGGTGCACATAACCCCAATATATTCTTTGAATTCCCAGTGAGACAATGGCACTATATACCAGTAGCAAAAATTGTGGGTGCACATAACCCCAATATATTCTTTGAATTCCCAGTCAGACAATGGCACTATATACCAGTAGCAAAAATTGTGGGTGCACGTAACCCCCATATATTCTTTGAATTCCCAGTGAGACAATGGCAATATATACCAGTAGCAAAAAATGTGGGTGCACGTAACCCCCATATATTCTTTGAATTCCCAGTGAGACAATGGCACTATATACCAGTAGCAAAAATTGTGGGTGCACATAACCCCAATATATTCTTTGAATTCCCAGTGAGACAATGGCACTATATACCAGTAGCAAAAATTGTGGGTGCACGTAAACCCCATATATTCTTTGAATTCCCAATCAGACAATGGCACTATATACCAGTAGCAACAATTGTGGGTGCACGTAAACCCCATATATTCTTTGAATTCCCAGTGAGACAATGGCACTATATACCAGTATTAAAAATTGTAGGTGCACATAACCCCAATATATTCTTTGAATTCCCAGTCAGACAATGGCACTATATACCAGTAGCAAAAATTGTGGGTGCACATAACCCCAATATATTCTTTGAATTCCCAGTGAGACAATGGCACTATATACCAGTATTAAAAATTGTAGGTGCACATAACCCCAATATATTCTTTGAATTCCCAGTCAGACAATGGCACTATATACCAGTAGCAAAAATTGTGGGTGCACGTAACCTCCATATATTCTTTGAATTCCCAGTGAGACAATGGCACTTTATACCAATAGCAAAAATTGTGGGTGCACATGACCCCAATATATTCTTTGAATTCCCAGTCAGACAATGGCACTATATACCAGTAGCAAAAATTGTGGGTGCACGTAACCCCCATATATTCTTTGAATTCCCAGTGAGACAATGGCACTATATACCAGTAGCAAAAATTTTGGGTGCACGTAACCCCAATATATTCTTTGAATTCCCAGTGAGACAATGGCACTATATACCAGGAGCAAAAATTGTGAGTGCACGTAACCCCCATATATTCTTTGAATTCCCAGTGAGACAATGGCACTTTATACCAGTAGCAAAAATTGTGGGTGCACATGACCCCAATATATTCTTTGAATTCCCAGTGAGACAATGGCACTATATACCAGTAGCAAAAATTGTGGGTGCACGTAACCCCCATATATTCTTTGAATTCCCAGTAAGACAATGGCACTATATAGCAGTAGCAAAAATTGTGGGTGCACATAACCCCAATATATTCTTTGAATTTTCAGTCAGACAATGGCACTATATACCAGTAGCAAAAATTGTGGGTGCACGTAACCCCATATATTCTTTGAATTCCCAGTCAGACAATGGCACTATATACCAGTAGCAAAAATTGTGGGTGCACATAACCCCAATATATTCTTTGAATTCCCAGTCAGACAATGGCACTATATACCAGTAGCAAAAATTGTGGGTGCACGTAACCCCCATATATTCTTTGAATTCCCAGTGAGACAATGGCACTATATACCAGTAGCAAAAATTGTGGGTGCACGTAACCCCAATATATTCTTTGAAATCCCAGTGAGACAATGGCACTATATACCAGTAGCAAAAATTGTGGGTTCACGTAACCCCAATATATTCTTTGAATTACCAGTCAGAAACTGGAACTATATACCAGTAGCAAAAATTGTGGGTGCACGTAACCCCAATATATTCTTTGAATTCCCAGTGAGACAATGGCACTATATACCAGTAGCAAAAATTGTGGGTGCACGTAACCCCCATATATTCTTTGAATTCCCAGTGAGACAATGGCACTATATACCAGTAGTAAAAATTGTGGGTGCACATAACCCCAATATATTCTTTGAATTCCCAGTCAGACAATGGCACTATATACCAGTAGCAAAAATTGTGGGTGCACGTAACCCCCATATATTCTTTGAATTCCCAGTGAGACAATGGCACTATATACCAGTAGCAAAAATTGTGGGTGCACGTAACCCCAATATATTCTTTGAATTCCCAGTCAGACAATGGCACTATATACCAGTAGCAAAAATTGTGGGTGCACGTAATCCCAATATATTCTTTGAATTCCCAGTGAGACAATGGCACTATATACCAGTAGGCAAAATTGTGGGTTCACATAACCCCCATATATTCTTTGAATTCCCAGTCAGACAATGGCACTATATACCAGTAGCAAAAATTGTGGGTGCACGTAACCCCAATATATTCTTTGAATTACCAGTCAGAAACTGGCACTATATAGCAGTAGCAAAAATTGTGGGTGCACATAACCCCAATATATTCTTTGAATTCCCAGTCAGTCAATGGCACTATATACCAGTAGCAAAAATTGTGGGTGCACATAACCCTAATATATTCTTTGAATTCCCAGTGAGACAATGGCACTATATACCAGTAGCAAAAATTGTGGGTGCACATAACCCCAATATATTCTTTGAATTCCCAGTGAGACAATGGCACTATATACCAGTAGCAAAAATTGTGGGTGCACATAACCCCAATATATTCTTTGAATTCCCAGTCAGACAATGGCACTATATACCAGTAGCAAAAATTGTGGGTGCACGTAACCCCCATATATTCTTTGAATTCCTAGTGAGACAATGGCACTATATACCAGTAGCAAAAATTGTGGGTGCACATAACCCCAATATATTCTTTGAATTCCCAGTCAGACAATGGCACTATATACCAGTAGCAAAAATTGTGGGTGCACGTAACCCTCATATATTCTTTGAATTCCCAGTGAGACAATGGCACTATATACCAGTAGCAAAAATTGTGGGTGCACGTAACCCCCATATATTCTTTGAATTCCCAGTGAGACAATGGCACTATATACCAGTAGCAAAAATTGTGGGTGCACGTAACCCCCATATATTCTTTGAATTCCCAGTCAGACAATGGCACTATATACCAGTAGCAAAAATTGCGGGTGCACATAACCCCAATATATTCTTTGAATTCCCAGTGAGACAATGGCACTATATACCAGTAGCAAAAATTGTGGGTGCACATAACCCCAATATATTCTTTGAATTCCCAGTCAGACAATGGCACTATATACCAGTAGCAAAAATTGTGGGTGTACATAACCCCAATATATTCTTTGAATTCCCAGTCAGACAATGGCACTATATACCAGTAGCAAAAATTGTGGGTGCACGTAACCCCCATATATTCTTTGAATTCCCAGTCAGACAATGGCACTATATACCAGTAGCAAAAAATGTGGGTGCACATAACCCCAATATATTCTTTGAATTCCCAGTGAGACAATGGCACTATATACCAGTAGCAAAAATTGTGGGTGCACGTAACCCCCATATATTCTTTGAATTCCCAGTGAGACAATGGCACTATATACCAGTAGTAAAAATTGTGGGTGCACATAACCCCAATATATTCTCTGAATTCCCAGTCAGACAATGGCACTATATACCAGTAGCAAAAATTGTGGGTGCACGTAACCCCATATATTCTTTGAATTCCCCGTGAGACAATGGCACTATATACCAGTAGCAAAAATTGTGGGTGCACGTAACCCCCATATATTCTTTGAATTCCCAGCGAGACAATGGCACTATATACCAGTAGCAAAAATTGTGGGTGCACGTAACCCCAATATATTCTTTGAATTACCAGTCAGATACTGGCACTATATACCAGTAGCAAAAATTGTGGGTGCACGTAACCCCCATATATTTTTTGAATTCCCAGAGAGACAATGGCACTATATAACCAGTAACAAAAATTGTGGGTGCACGTAACCCCCATATATTCTTTGAATTCCTAGTGAGACAATGGCACTATATACCAGTAGCAAAAATTGTGGGTGCACATAACCCCAATATATTCTTTGAATTCCCAGTCAGACAATGGCACTATATACCAGTAGCAAAAATTGTGGGTGCACGTAACCCTCATATATTCTTTGAATTCCCAGTGAGACAATGGCACTTTATACCAATAGCAAAAATTGTGGGTGCACGTAACCCCAATATATTCTTTGAATTCCCAGTGAGACAATGGCACTATATACCAGTAGCAAAAATTGTGGGTGCACGTAACCCCCATATATTCTTTGAATTCCCAGTGAGACAATGGCACTATATAGCAGTAGCAAAAATTGTGGGTGCACGTAATCCCAATATATTCTTTGAATTCCCAGTGAGACAATGGCACTATATACCAGTAGCAAAAATTCTGGGTGCACGTAATCCCAATATATTCTTTGAATTCCCAGTCAGACAATGGCACTATATACCAGTAGCAAAAATTGTGGGTGCACATAACCCCAATATATTCTTTGAATTCTTAGTGAGACAATGGCACTATATACCAGTAGCAAAAAATGTGGGTGCACGTAACCCCCATATATTCTTTGAATTCCCAGTGAGACAATGGCACTATATACCAGTAGCAAAAATTGTGGGTGCACGTAACCCCAATATATTCTTTGAATTACCAGTCAGAAACTGGCACTATATACCAGTAGAAAAAATTGTGGGTGCACGTAACCCCCATATATTCTTTGAATTCCCAGTGAGACAATGGCACTATATACCAGTAGCAAAAATTGTGGGTGCACATAACCCCAATATATTCTTTGAATTCCCAGTCAGACAATGGCACTATATACCAGTAGCAAAAATTGCGGGTGCACATAACCCCAATATATTCTTTGAATTCCCAGTGAGACAATGGCACTATATACCAGTAGCAAAAATTGTGGGTGCACGTAACCCCCATATATTCTTTGAATTCCCAGTGAGACAATGGCACTATATACCAGTAGTAAAAATTGTGGGTGCACATAACCCCAATATATTCTCTGAATTCCCAGTCAGACAATGGCACTATATACCAGTAGCAAAAATTGTGGGTGCACGTAACCCCATATATTCTTTGAATTCCCCGTGAGACAATGGCACTATATACCAGTAGCAAAAATTGTGGGTGCACGTAACCCCCATATATTCTTTGAATTCCCAGCGAGACAATGGCACTATATACCAGTAGCAAAAATTGTGGGTGCACGTAACCCCAATATATTCTTTGAATTACCAGTCAGAAACTGGCACTATATACCAGTAGCAAAAATTGTGGGTGCACGTAACCCCCATATATTTTTTGAATTCCCAGAGAGACAATGGCACTATATACCAGTAACAAAAATTGAGGGTGCACATAACCCCAATATATTCTTTGAATTCCCAGTGAGACAATGGCACTGTATACCAGTAGCAAAAATTGTGGGTGCACATAACCCCAATATATTCTTTGAATTCTTAGTGAGACAATGACACTATATACCAGTAGCAAAAATTGTGGGTGCACGTAACCCCCATATATTCTTTGAATTCCCAGTGAGACAATGGCACTATATACCAGTAGCAAAAATTCTGGGTGCACGTAATCCCAATATATTCTTTGAATTCCCAGTCAGACAATGGCACTATATACCAGTAGCAAAAATTGTGGGTGCACATAACCCCAATATATTCTTTGAATTCTTAGTGAGACAATGGCACTATATACCAGTAGCAAAAAATGTGGGTGCACGTAACCCCCATATATTCTTTGAATTCCCAGTCAGACAATGGCACTATATACCAGTAGCAAAAAATGTGGGTGCACATAACCCCAATATATTCTTTGAATTCCCAGTGAGACAATGGCACTATATACCAGTAGCAAAAATTGTGGGTGCACGTAACCCCCATATATTCTTTGAATTCCCAGTGAGACAATGGCACTATATACCAGTAGTAAAAATTGTGGGTGCACATAACCCCAATATATTCTCTGAATTCCCAGTCAGACAATGGCACTATATACCAGTAGCAAAAATTGTGGGTGCACGTAACCCCATATATTCTTTGAATTCCCCGTGAGACAATGGCACTATATACCAGTAGCAAAAATTGTGGGTGCACGTAACCCCCATATATTCTTTGAATTCCCAGCGAGACAATGGCACTATATACCAGTAGCAAAAATTGTGGGTGCACGTAACCCCAATATATTCTTTGAATTACCAGTCAGAAACTGGCACTATATACCAGTAGCAAAAATTGTGGGTGCACGTAACCCCCATATATTCTTTGAATTCCTAGTGAGACAATGGCACTATATACCAGTAGCAAAAATTGTGGGTGCACATAACCCCAATATATTCTTTGAATTCCTAGTGAGACAATGGCACTATATACCAGTAGCAAAAATTGTGGGTGCACATAACCCCAATATATTCTTTGAATTCCCAGAGAGACAATGGCACTATATACCAGTAACAAAAATTGTGGGTGCACGTAACCCCCATATATTCTTTGAATTCCTAGTGAGACAATGGCACTATATACCAGTAGCAAAAATTGTGGGTGCACATAACCCCAATATATTCTTTGAATTCCCAGTCAGACAATGGCACTATATACCAGTAGCAAAAATTGTGGGTGCACGTAACCCTCATATATTCTTTGAATTCCCAGTGAGACAATGGCACTTTATACCAATAGCAAAAATTGTGGGTGCACGTAACCCCAATATATTCTTTGAATTCCCAGTGAGACAATGGCACTATATACCAGTAGCAAAAATTGTGGGTGCACGTAACCCCCATATATTCTTTGAATTCCCAGTGAGACAATGGCACTATATAGCAGTAGCAAAAATTGTGGGTGCACGTAATCCCAATATATTCTTTGAATTCCCAGTGAGACAATGGCACTATATACCAGTAGCAAAAATTCTGGGTGCACGTAATCCCAATATATTCTTTGAATTCCCAGTCAGACAATGGCACTATATACCAGTAGCAAAAATTGTGGGTGCACATAACCCCAATATATTCTTTGAATTCTTAGTGAGACAATGGCACTATATACCAGTAGCAAAAAATGTGGGTGCACGTAACCCCCATATATTCTTTGAATTCCCAGTGAGACAATGGCACTATATACCAGTAGCAAAAATTGTGGGTGCACGTAACCCCAATATATTCTTTGAATTACCAGTCAGAAACTGGCACTATATACCAGTAGAAAAAATTGTGGGTGCACGTAACCCCCATAGATTCTTTGAATTCCCAGTGAGACAATGGCACTATATACCAGTAGCAAAAATTGTGGGTGCACATAACCCCAATATATTCTTTGAATTCCCAGTCAGACAATGGCACTATATACCAGTAGCAAAAATTGCGGGTGCACATAACCCCAATATATTCTTTGAATTCCCAGTGAGACAATGGCACTATATACCAGTAGCAAAAATTGTGGGTGCACATAACCCCAATATATTCTTTGAATTCCCAGTCAGACAATGGCACATTATACGAGTAGCAAAAATTGTGGCTGTACATAACCCCAATATATTCTTTGAATTCCCAGTCAGACAATGGCACTATATACCAGTAGCAAAAATTGTGGGTGCACGTAACCCCCATATATTCTTTGAGTTCCCAGTCAGACAATGGCACTATATACCAGTAGCAAAAAATGTGGGTGCACATAACCCCAATATATTCTTTGAATTCCCAGTGAGACAATGGCACTATATACCAGTAGCAAAAATTGTGGGTGCACGTAACCCCCATATATTCTTTGAATTCCCAGTGAGACAATGGCACTATATACCAGTAGTAAAAATTGTGGGTGCACATAACCCCAATATATTCTCTGAATTCCCAGTCAGACAATGGCACTATATACCAGTAGCAAAAATTGTGGGTGCACGTAACCCCATATATTCTTTGAATTCCCCGTGAGACAATGGCACTATATACCAGTAGCAAAAATTGTGGGTGCACGTAACCCCCATATATTCTTTGAATTCCCAGCGAGACAATGGCACTATATACCAGTAGCAAAAATTGTGGGTGCACGTAACCCCAATATATTCTTTGAATTACCAGTCAGAAACTGGCACTATATACCAGTAGCAAAAATTGTGGGTGCACGTAACCCCCATATATTTTTTGAATTCCCAGAGAGACAATGGCACTATATACCAGTAACAAAAATTGAGGGTGCACATAACCCCAATATATTCTTTGAATTCCTAGTGAGACAATGGCACTGTATACCAGTAGCAAAAATTGTGGGTGCACATAACCCCAATATATTCTTTGAATTCTTAGTGAGACAATGACACTATATACCAGTAGCAAAAATTGTGGGTGCACGTAACCCCCATATATTCTTTGAATTCCCAGTGAGACAATGGCACTATATACCAGTAGCAAAAATTGTGGTTGCACGTAACCCCAATATATTCTTTGAATTCCCAGTGATACAATGGCACTATATACCAGTAGCAATAATTGTAGGTGCACGTAACCCCAATATATTCTTTGAATTCCCAGTGAGACAATGGCACTATATACCAGTAGCAATAATTGTGGGTGCACGTAACCCCCATATATTCTTTGAATTCCCAGTGAGACAATGGCACTATATACCAGTAGCAAAAATTGTGGGTGCACATAACACCAATATATTCTTTGAATTCCCAGTCAGACAATGGCACTATATACCAGTAGCAAAAATTGTGGGTGCACATAACCCCAATATATTCTTTGAATTCCCAGTTAGACAATGGCACTATATACCAGTAGCAAAAATTGTGGGTGCACATAACCCCAATATATTCTTTGAATTTTCAGTCAGACAATGGCACTATATACCAGTAGCAAAAATTGTGGGTGCACGTAACCCCCATATATTCTTTGAATTCCCAGTCAGACAATGGCACTATATACCAGTAGCAAAAATTGTGGGTGCACATAACCCCAATATATTCTTTGAATTCCCAGTGAGACAATGGCACTATATACCAGTAGCAAAAATTGTGGGTGCACGTTACCCTCATATATTCTTTGAATTCCCAGTGAGACAATGGCACTATATACCAGTAGCAAAAATTGTGGGTGCACGTAA
This sequence comes from Leptodactylus fuscus, assembly GCF_031893055.1. NCBI lineage: Eukaryota > Metazoa > Chordata > Amphibia > Anura > Leptodactylidae > Leptodactylus > Leptodactylus fuscus. Next base: position 13,008 of record NW_027440571.1, read on the forward strand.
CCCCCATATATTCTTTGAATTCCCAGTGAGACAATGGCACTATATACCAGTAGCAAAAATTGTGGGTGCACATAACCCCAATATATTCTTTGAATTCCCAGTCAGACAATGGCACTATATACCAGTAGCAAAAATTGTGGGTGCACGTAACCCCCATATATTCTTTGAATTCCCAGTGAGACAATGGCACTATATACCAGTAGCAAAAATTGTGGGTGCACATAACCCCAATATATTCTTTGAATTCCCAGTGAGACAATGGCACCTTATACCAGTAGTAAAAAATTGTGGGTGCACATAACCCCAATATATTCTTTGAACTCCCAGTCAGACAATGGCACTATATACCAGTAGCAAAAATTGTGGGTGCACGTAACCCCCATATATTCTTTAAATTCCCAGTGAGACAATGGCACTATATACCAGTAGCAAAAATTGTGGGTGCACATAACCCCAATATATTCTTTGAATTCCCAGTGAGACAATGGCACTATATACCAGTAGCAAAAATTGTGGGTGCACGTAACCCCAATATATTCTTTGAATTACCAGTCAGAAACTGGCACTATATACCAGTAGCAAAAATTGTGGGTGCACGTAACCCCAATATATTCTTTGAATTACCAGTCAGAAACTGGCACTATATACCAGTAGCAAAAATTGTGGGTGCACGTAACCCCAATATATTCTTTGAATTCCCAGTGAGACAATGGCACTATATACCAGTAGCAAAAATTGTGGGTGCACGTAACCCCCATATATTCTTTGAATTCCCAGTGAGACAATGGCACTATATACCAGTAGCAAAAATTGTGGGTGCACATAACCCCAATATATTCTTTGAATTCCCAGTCAGACAATGGCACTATATACCAGTAGCAAAAATTGTGGGTGCACGTAAACCTCATATATTCTTTGAATTCCCAGTGAGACAATGGCACTTTATACCAATAGCAAAAATTGTGGGTGCACGTAACCCCAATATATTCTTTGAATTCCCAGTGAGACAATGGCACTATATACCAGTAGCAAAAATTGTGGGTGCACGTAACCCCCATATATTCTTTGAATTCCCAGTGAGACAATGGCACTATATAGCAGTAGCAAAAATTGTGAGTGCACGTAATCCCCCATATATTCTTTGAATTCCCAGTCAGACAATGGCACTATATACCAGTAGCAAAAATTGTGGGTGCACGTAACCCCCATATATTCTTTAAATTACCAGTCAGAAACTGGCACTATATAGCAGTAGCAAAAATTGTGGGTGCACATAACCCCAATATATTCTTTGAATTCCCAGTCAGACAATGGCACTATATACCAGTAGCAAAAATTGTGGGTGCACATAACCCCAATATATTCTTTGAATTCCCAGTGAGACAATGGCACTATATACCAGTAGCAAAAATTGTGGGTGCACATAACCCCAATATATTCTTTGAATTCCCAGTGAGACAATGGCACTATATACCAGTAGCAAAAATTGTGGGTGCACATAACCCCAATATATTCTTTGAATTCCCAGTCAGACAATGGCACTATATACCAGTAGCAAAAATTGTGGGTGCACGTAACCCCCATATATTCTTTGAATTCCCAGTGAGACAATGGCAATATATACCAGTAGCAAAAAATGTGGGTGCACGTAACCCCCATATATTCTTTGAATTCCCAGTGAGACAATGGCACTATATACCAGTAGCAAAAATTGTGGGTGCACATAACCCCAATATATTCTTTGAATTCCCAGTCAGACAATGGCACTATATACCAGTAGCAAAAATTGTGGGTGCACGTAACCCTCATATATTCTTTGAATTCCCAGTGAGACAATGGCACTTTATACCAATAGCAAAAATTGTGGGTGCACGTAACCCCAATATATTCTTTGAATTCCCAGTGAGACAATGGCACTATATACCAGTAGCAAAAATTGTGGGTGCACGTAACCCCCATATATTCTTTGAATTCCCAGTGAGACAATGGCACTATATAGCAGTAGCAAAAATTGTGGGTGCACGTAATCCCAATATATTCTTTGAATTCCCAGTGAGACAATGGCACTATATACCAGTAGCAAAAATTGTGGGTGCACGTAATCCCAATATATTCTTTGAATTCCCAGTGAGACAATGGCACTTTATACCAATAGCAAAAATTGTGGGTGCACATAACCCCAATATATTCTTTGAATTCTTAGTGAGACAATGGCACTATATACCAGTAGCAAAAAATGTGGGTGCACGTAACCCCAATATATTCTTTGAATTCCCAGTCAGACAATGGCACTATATACCAGTAGCAAAAATTGTGGGTGCACGTAACCTCCATATATTCTTTGAATTCCCAGTGAGACAATGGCACTTTATACCAATAGCAAAAATTGTGGGTGCACATGACCCCAATATATTCTTTGAATTCCCAGTGAGACAATGGCACTATATACCAGTAGCAAAAATTGTGGGTGCACGTAAACCCCATATATTCTTTGAATTCCCAATCAGACAATGGCACTATATACCAGTAGCAACAATTGTGGGTGCACGTAAACCCCATATATTCTTTGAATTCCCAGTGAGACAATGGCACTATATACCAGTATTAAAAATTGTAGGTGCACATAACCCCAATATATTCTTTGAATTCCCAGTCAGACAATGGCACTATATACCAGTAGCAAAAATTGTGGGTGCACATAACCCCAATATATTCTTTGAATTCCCAGTGAGACAATGGCACTATATACCAGTATTAAAAATTGTAGGTGCACATAACCCCAATATATTCTTTGAATTCCCAGTCAGACAATGGCACTATATACCAGTAGCAAAAATTGTGGGTGCACGTAACCTCCATATATTCTTTGAATTCCCAGTGAGACAATGGCACTTTATACCAATAGCAAAAATTGTGGGTGCACATGACCCCAATATATTCTTTGAATTCCCAGTCAGACAATGGCACTATATACCAGTAGCAATAATTGTGGGTGCACGTAACCCCCATATATTCTTTGAATTCCCAGTCAGACAATGGCACTATATACCAGTAGCAAAAATTGTGGGTGCACATAACCCCAATATATTCTTTGAATTCCCAGTCAGACAATGGCACTATATACCAGTAGCAAAAATTGTGGGTGCACGTAACCCCCATATATTCTTTGAATTCCCAGTGAGACAATGGCACTATATACCAGTAGCAAAAATTTTGGGTGCACGTAACCCCAATATATTCTTTGAATTCCCAGTGAGACAATGGCACTATATACCAGGAGCAAAAATTGTGAGTGCACGTAACCCCCATATATTCTTTGAATTCCCAGTGAGACAATGGCACTTTATACCAGTAGCAAAAATTGTGGGTGCACATGACCCCAATATATTCTTTGAATTCCCAGTGAGACAATGGCACTATATACCAGTAGCAAAAATTGTGGGTGCACGTAACCCCCATATATTCTTTGAATTCCCAGTAAGACAATGGCACTATATAGCAGTAGCAAAAATTGTGGGTGCACATAACCCCAATATATTCTTTGAATTTTCAGTCAGACAATGGCACTATATACCAGTAGCAAAAATTGTGGGTGCACGTAACCCCATATATTCTTTGAATTCCCAGTCAGACAATGGCACTATATACCAGTAGCAAAAATTGTGGGTGCACATAACCCCAATATATTCTTTGAATTCCCAGTCAGACAATGGCACTATATACCAGTAGCAAAAATTGTGGGTGCACGTAACCCCCATATATTCTTTGAATTCCCAGTGAGACAATGGCACTATATACCAGTAGCAAAAATTGTGGGTGCACGTAACCCCAATATATTCTTTGAAATCCCAGTGAGACAATGGCACTATATACCAGTAGCAAAAATTGTGGGTTCACGTAACCCCAATATATTCTTTGAATTACCAGTCAGAAACTGGAACTATATACCAGTAGCAAAAATTGTGGGTGCACGTAACCCCAATATATTCTTTGAATTCCCAGTGAGACAATGGCACTATATACCAGTAGCAAAAATTGTGGGTGCACGTAACCCCCATATATTCTTTGAATTCCCAGTGAGACAATGGCACTATATACCAGTAGTAAAAATTGTGGGTGCACATAACCCCAATATATTCTTTGAATTCCCAGTCAGACAATGGCACTATATACCAGTAGCAAAAATTGTGGGTGCACGTAATCCCAATATATTCTTTGAATTCCCAGTGAGACAATGGCACTATATACCAGTAGGCAAAATTGTGGGTTCACATAACCCCCATATATTCTTTGAATTCCCAGTCAGACAATGGCACTATATACCAGTAGCAAAAATTGTGGGTGCACGTAACCCCAATATATTCTTTGAATTACCAGTCAGAAACTGGCACTATATAGCAGTAGCAAAAATTGTGGGTGCACATAACCCCAATATATTCTTTGAATTCCCAGTCAGTCAATGGCACTATATACCAGTAGCAAAAATTGTGGGTGCACATAACCCTAATATATTCTTTGAATTCCCAGTGAGACAATGGCACTATATACCAGTAGCAAAAATTGTGGGTGCACATAACCCCAATATATTCTTTGAATTCCCAGTGAGACAATGGCACTATATACCAGTAGCAAAAATTGTGGGTGCACATAACCCCAATATATTCTTTGAATTCCCAGTCAGACAATGGCACTATATACCAGTAGCAAAAATTGTGGGTGCACGTAACCCCCATATATTCTTTGAATTCCTAGTGAGACAATGGCACTATATACCAGTAGCAAAAATTGTGGGTGCACATAACCCCAATATATTCTTTGAATTCCCAGTCAGACAATGGCACTATATACCAGTAGCAAAAATTGTGGGTGCACGTAACCCTCATATATTCTTTGAATTCCCAGTGAGACAATGGCACTTTATACCAATAGCAAAAATTGTGGGTGCACGTAACCCCAATATATTCTTTGAATTCCCAGTGAGACAATGGCACTATATACCAGTAGCAAAAATTGTGGGTGCACGTAACCCCCATATATTCTTTGAATTCCCAGTGAGACAATGGCACTATATAGCAGTAGCAAAAATTGTGGGTGCACGTAATCCCAATATATTCTTTGAATTCCCAGTGAGACAATGGCACTATATACCAGTAGCAAAAATTCTGGGTGCACGTAATCCCAATATATTCTTTGAATTCCCAGTCAGACAATGGCACTATATACCAGTAGCAAAAATTGTGGGTGCACATAACCCCAATATATTCTTTGAATTCTTAGTGAGACAATGGCACTATATACCAGTAGCAAAAAATGTGGGTGCACGTAAGCCCCATATATTCTTTGAATTCCCAGTGAGACAATGGCACTATATACCAGTAGCAAAAATTGTGGGTGCACGTAACCCCAATATATTCTTTGAATTACCAGTCAGAAACTGGCACTATATACCAGTAGAAAAAATTGTGGGTGCACGTAACCCCCATATATTCTTTGAATTCCCAGTGAGACAATGGCACTATATACCAGTAGCAAAAATTGTGGGTGCACATAACCCCAATATATTCTTTGAATTCCCAGTCAGACAATGGCACTATATACCAGTAGCAAAAATTGCGGGTGCACATAACCCCAATATATTCTTTGAATTCCCAGTGAGACAATGGCACTATATACCAGTAGCAAAAATTGTGGGTGCACATAACCCCAATATATTCTTTGAATTCCCAGTCAGACAATGGCACTATATACCAGTAGCAAAAATTGTGGGTGTACATAACCCCAATATATTCTTTGAATTCCCAGTCAGACAATGGCACTATATACCAGTAGCAAAAATTGTGGGTGCACGTAACCCCCATATATTCTTTGAATTCCCAGTCAGACAATGGCACTATATACCAGTAGCAAAAAATGTGGGTGCACATAACCCCAATATATTCTTTGAATTCCCAGTGAGACAATGGCACTATATACCAGTAGCAAAAATTGTGGGTGCACGTAACCCCCATATATTCTTTGAATTCCCAGTGAGACAATGGCACTATATACCAGTAGTAAAAATTGTGGGTGCACATAACCCCAATATATTCTCTGAATTCCCAGTCAGACAATGGCACTATATACCAGTAGCAAAAATTGTGGGTGCACGTAACCCCATATATTCTTTGAATTCCCCGTGAGACAATGGCACTATATACCAGTAGCAAAAATTGTGGGTGCACGTAACCCCCATATATTCTTTGAATTCCCAGCGAGACAATGGCACTATATACCAGTAGCAAAAATTGTGGGTGCACGTAACCCCAATATATTCTTTGAATTACCAGTCAGATACTGGCACTATATACCAGTAGCAAAAATTGTGGGTGCACGTAACCCCCATATATTTTTTGAATTCCCAGAGAGACAATGGCACTATATAACCAGTAACAAAAATTGTGGGTGCACGTAACCCCCATATATTCTTTGAATTCCTAGTGAGACAATGGCACTATATACCAGTAGCAAAAATTGTGGGTGCACATAACCCCAATATATTCTTTGAATTCCCAGTCAGACAATGGCACTATATACCAGTAGCAAAAATTGTGGGTGCACGTAACCCTCATATATTCTTTGAATTCCCAGTGAGACAATGGCACTTTATACCAATAGCAAAAATTGTGGGTGCACGTAACCCCAATATATTCTTTGAATTCCCAGTGAGACAATGGCACTATATACCAGTAGCAAAAATTGTGGGTGCACGTAACCCCCATATATTCTTTGAATTCCCAGTGAGACAATGGCACTATATAGCAGTAGCAAAAATTGTGGGTGCACGTAATCCCAATATATTCTTTGAATTCCCAGTGAGACAATGGCACTATATACCAGTAGCAAAAATTCTGGGTGCACGTAATCCCAATATATTCTTTGAATTCCCAGTCAGACAATGGCACTATATACCAGTAGCAAAAATTGTGGGTGCACATAACCCCAATATATTCTTTGAATTCTTAGTGAGACAATGGCACTATATACCAGTAGCAAAAAATGTGGGTGCACGTAACCCCCATATATTCTTTGAATTCCCAGTGAGACAATGGCACTATATACCAGTAGCAAAAATTGTGGGTGCACGTAACCCCAATATATTCTTTGAATTACCAGTCAGAAACTGGCACTATATACCAGTAGAAAAAATTGTGGGTGCACGTAACCCCCATATATTCTTTGAATTCCCAGTGAGACAATGGCACTATATACCAGTAGCAAAAATTGTGGGTGCACATAACCCCAATATATTCTTTGAATTCCCAGTCAGACAATGGCACTATATACCAGTAGCAAAAATTGCGGGTGCACATAACCCCAATATATTCTTTGAATTCCCAGTGAGACAATGGCACTATATACCAGTAGCAAAAATTGTGGGTGCACGTAACCCCCATATATTCTTTGAATTCCCAGTGAGACAATGGCACTATATACCAGTAGTAAAAATTGTGGGTGCACATAACCCCAATATATTCTCTGAATTCCCAGTCAGACAATGGCACTATATACCAGTAGCAAAAATTGTGGGTGCACGTAACCCCATATATTCTTTGAATTCCCCGTGAGACAATGGCACTATATACCAGTAGCAAAAATTGTGGGTGCACGTAACCCCCATATATTCTTTGAATTCCCAGCGAGACAATGGCACTATATACCAGTAGCAAAAATTGTGGGTGCACGTAACCCCAATATATTCTTTGAATTACCAGTCAGAAACTGGCACTATATATCAGTAGCAAAAATTGTGGGTGCACGTAACCCCCATATATTTTTTGAATTCCCAGAGAGACAATGGCACTATATACCAGTAACAAAAATTGAGGGTGCACATAACCCCAATATATTCTTTGAATTCCCAGTGAGACAATGGCACTGTATACCAGTAGCAAAAATTGTGGGTGCACATAACCCCAATATATTCTTTGAATTCTTAGTGAGACAATGACACTATATACCAGTAGCAAAAATTGTGGGTGCACGTAACCCCCATATATTCTTTGAATTCCCAGTGAGACAATGGCACTATATACCAGTAGCAAAAATTGTGGTTGCACGTAACCCCAATATATTCTTTGAATTCCCAGTGATACAATGGCACTATATACCAGTAGCAATAATTGTAGGTGCACGTAACCCCAATATATTCTTTGAATTCCCAGTGAGACAATGGCACTATATACCAGTAGCAATAATTGTGGGTGCACGTAACCCCCATATATTCTTTGAATTCCCAGTGAGACAATGGCACTATATACCAGTAGCAAAAATTGTGGGTGCACATAACACCAATATATTCTTTGAATTCCCAGTCAGACAATGGCACTATATACCAGTAGCAAAAATTGTGGGTGCACGTAACCCCCATATATTCTTTGAATTCCCAGTCAGACAATGGCACTATATACCAGTAGCAAAAATTGTGGGTGCACATAACCCCAATATATTCTTTGAATTCCCAGTGAGACAATGGCACTATATACCAGTAGCAAAAATTGTGGGTGCACGTAACCCCCATATATTCTTTGAATTCCCAGTGAGACAATGACACTATATACCAGTAGCAAAAACTGTGGGTGCACGTAACCCCAATATATTCTTTGAATTCCCAGTGAGACAATGGCACTATATACCAGTAGCAAAAATTATGGGTGCACGTAACCCCAATATATTCTTTGAATTACCAGTCAGAAACTGGAACTATATACCAGTAGCAAAAATTGTGGGTGCACGTAACCCCAATATATTCTTTGAATTCCCAGTGAGACAATGGCACTATATACCAGTAGCAAAAATTGTGGGTGCACGTAACCCCCATATATTCTTTGAATTCCCAGTGAGACAATGGCACTATATACCAGTAGTAAAAATTGTGGGTGCACATAACCCCAATATATTCTTTGAATTCCCAGTCAGACAATGGCACTATATACCAGTAGCAAAAATTGTGGGTGCACATAACCCCAATATATTCTTTGAATTCCCAGTCAGACAATGGCACTATATACCAGTAGCAAAATTTGTGGGTGCACGTAACCCCCATATATTCTTTGAATTCCCAGTGAGACAATGGCACTATATACCAGTAGCAAAAATTGTGGGTGCACATAACCCCAATATATTATTTGAATTCCCAGTGAGACAATGGCACTATATACCAGTATTAAAAATTGTGGGTGCACATAACCCTAATATATTCTTTGAATTCTTAGTGAGACAAAGGCACTATATACCAGTAGCAAAAAATGTGGGTGCACGTAACCCCCATATATTCTTTGAATTCCCAGTGAGACAATGGCACTATATACCAGTAGCAAAAATTGTGGGTGCACGTAACCCCAATATATTCTTTGAATTACCAGTCAGAAACTGGCACTATATACCAGTAGCAAAAATTGTGGGTGCACGTAACCCCAATATATTCTTTGAATTCCCAGTGAGACAATGGCACTATATACCAGTAGCAATAATTGTGGGTGCACGTAACCCCCATATATTCTTTGAATTCCCAGTGAGACAATGGCACTATATACCAGTAGCAAAAATTGTGGGTGCACATAACCCCAATATAATCTTTGAATTCCCAGTCAGACAATGGCACTATATACCAGTAGCAAAAATTGTGGGTGCACATAACCCCAATATATTCATTGAATTCCCAGTGAGACAATGGCACTATATACCAGTAGCAAAAATTGTGGGTGCACGTAACCCCCATATATTCTTTGAATTCCCAGTGAGACAATGGCACTATATACCAGTAGCAAAAATTGTGGGTGCACGTAACCCCAATATATTCTTTGAATTCCCAGTGATACAATGGCACTATATACCAGTAGCAAAAATTGTGGGTGCACGTAACCCCAATATATTCTTTGAATTCCCAGTGAGACAATGGCACTATATACCAGTAGCAAAAATTGTGGGTGCACGTAACCCCAATATATTCTTTGAATTCCCAGTAAGACAATGGCACTATATAGCAGTAGCAAAAATTGTGGGTGCACGTAATCCCAATATATTCTTTGAATTCCCAGTCAGACAATGGCACTATATACCAGTAGCAAAAATTGTGGGTGCACGTAACCCCCATATATTCTTTGAATTCCCAGTGAGACAATGGCACTATATACCAGTAGCAAAAATTGTGGGTGCACGTAACCCCAATATATTCTTTGAATTACCAGTCAGAAACTGGCACTATATACCAGTAGCAAAAATTGTGGGTGCACGTAACCCCAATATATTCTTTGAATTCCCAGTGAGACAATGGCACTATATACCAGTAGCAATAATTGTGGGTGCACGTAATCCCCATATATTCTTTGAATTCCCAGTGAGACAATGGCACTATATACCAGTAGCAAAAATTGTGGGTGCACATAACCCCAATATATTCTTTGAATTCCCAGTCAGACAATGGCACTATATACCAGTAGCAAAAATTGTGGGTGCACAAAACCCCCATATATTCTTTGAATTCCCAGTGAGACAATGGCACTATATACCAGTAGCAAAAATTGTGGGTGCACGTAACCCCCATATATTCTTTGAATTCCCAGTGAGACAATGGCACTTTATACCAGTAGCAAAAATTGTGGGTGCACGTAACCCCAATATATTCTTTGAATTCCCAGTCAGACAATGGCACTATATACCAGTAGCAAAAATTGTGGGTGCACGTAATCCCAATATATTCTTTGAATTCCCAGTCAGACAATGGCACTATATACCAGTAGCAAAAATTGTGGGTGCACGTAACCCCCATATATTCTTTGAATTCCCAGTCAGACAATGGCACGATATACCAGTAGCAAAAATTGTGGGTGCACATAACCCCAATATATTCTTTGAATTCCCAGTTAGACAATGGCACTATATACCAGTAGCAAAAATTGTGGGTGCACGTAACCCCCATATATTCTTTGAATTCCCAGTGAGACAATGACACTATATAATAGTAGCAAAAATTGTGGGTGCACGTAACCCCCATATATTCTTTGAATTCCCAGTGAGACAATGGCACTATATACCAGTAGCAAAAATTGTGGGTGCACATAACCCCAATATATTCTTTGAATTCCCAGTCAGACAATGGCACTATATACCAGTAGCAAAAATTGTGGGTGCACGTAACCCCAATATATTCTTTGAATTCCCAGTGATACAATGGCACTATATACCAGTAGCAATAATTGTAGGTGCACGTAACCCCAATATATTCTTTGAATTCCCAGTGAGACAATGGCACTATATACCAGTAGCAATAATTGTGGGTGCACGTAACCCCCATATATTCTTTGAATTCCCAGTGAGACAATGGCACTATATACCAGTAGCAAAAATTGTGGGTGCACATAACACCAATATATTCTTTGAATTCCCAGTCAGACAATGGCACTATATACCAGTAGCAAAAATTGTGGGTGCACGTAACCCCCATATATTCTTTGAATTCCCAGTCAGACAATGGCACTATATACCAGTAGCAAAAATTGTGGGTGCACATAACCCCAATATATTCTTTGAATTCCCAGTGAGACAATGGCACTATATACCAGAAGCAAAAATTGTGGGGGAACGTAACCCCCATATATTCTTTGAATTCCCAGTGAGACAATGGCACTATATACCAGTAGCAAAAATTGTGGGTGCACGTAACCCCAATATATTCTTTGAATTCCCAGTGAGACAATGGCACTATATACAAGTAGCAAAAATTGTGGGTGCACATAACCCCAATATATTCTTTGAATTCCCAGTCAGACAATGGCACTATATACCAGTAGCAAAAATTGTGGGTGCACGTAACCCCCATATATTCTTTGAATTCCCAGTGAGACAATGGCACTATATACCAGTAGCAAAAATTGTGGGTGCACATAACCCCAATATATTCTTTGAATTCCCAGTGAGACAATGGCACTATATACCAGTAGCAAAAATTGTGGGTGCACGTAACCCCAATATATTCTTTGAATTCCCAGTAAGACAATGGCACTATATAGCAGTAGCAAAAATTGTTAGTGCACGTAATCCCAATATATTCTTTGAATTCCCAGTCAGACAATGGCACTATATACCAGTAGCAAAAATTGTGGGTGCACGTAACCCCCATATATTCTTTGAATTCCCAGTGAGACAATGGCACTATATACCAGTAGCAAAAATTGTGGGTGCACGTAACCCCAATATATTCTTTGAATTACCAGTCAGAAACTGGCACTATATACCAGTAGCAAAAATTGTGGGTGCATGTAACCCCAATATATTCTTTGAATTCCCAGTGAGACAATGGCACTCTATACCAGTAGCGATAATTGTGGGTGCACGTAACCCCCATATATTCTTTGAATTCCCAGTGAGACAATGGCACTATATACCAGTAGCAAAAATTGTGGGTGCACATAACCCCAATATATTCTTTGAATTCCCAGTCAGACAATGGCACTATATACCAGTAGCAAAAATTGTGGGTGCACAAAACCCCCATATATTCTTTGAATTCCCAGTGAGACATTGGCACTATATACCAGTAGCAAAAATTGTGGGTGAACATAACCCCAATATATTCTTTGAATTCCCAGTGAGACAATGGCACTATATACCAGTAGCAAAAATTGTGGGTGCACGTAACCCCCATATATTCTTTGAATTCCCAGTGAGACAATGGCACTTTATACCAGTAGCAAAAATTGTGGGTGCACGTAACCCCAATATATTCCTTGAATTCCCAGTGAGACAATGGCACTATATACAGTAGCAAAAATTGTGGGTGCACGTAACCCCCATATATTCTTTGAATTCCCAGTAAGACAATGGCACTATATAGCAGTAGCAAAAATTGTGGGTGCACGTAATCCCAATATATTCTTTGAATTCCCAGTCAGACAATGGCACTATATACCAGTAACAAAAATTGTGGGTGCACGTAACCCCCATATATTCTTTGAATTCCCAGTCAGACAATGGCACTATATACCAGTAGCAAAAATTGTGGGTGCACATAACCCCAATATATTCTTTGAATTCCCAGTTAGACAATTGCACTATATACCAGTAGCAAAAATTGTGGGTGCACGTAACCCCCGTATATTCTTTGAATTCCCAGTGAGACAATGGCACTATATACCAGTAGTAAAAATTGTGGGTGCACATAACCCCAATATATTCTCTGAATTCCCAGTCAGACAATGGCACTATATACCAGTAGCAAAAATTGTGGGTGCACGTAACCCCAATATATTCTTTGAATTCCCAGTGAGACAATGGCACTATATAATAGTAGCAAAAATTGTGGGTGCACGTAACCCCCATATATTCTTTGAATTCCCAGTGAGACAATGGCACTATATACCAGTAGCAAAAATTGTGGGTGCACATAACCCCAATATATTCTTTGAATTCCCAGTCAGACAATGGCACTATATACCAGTAGCAAAAATTGTGGGTGCACGTAACCCCCATATATTCTTTGAATTCCCAGTAAGACAATGGCACTATATACTAGTAGCAATAATTGTGGGTGCACATAACCCTAATATATTCTTTGAATTCTTAGTGAGACAATGGCACTATATACCAGTAGCAAAAATTGTGGGTGCACATGACCCCAATATATTCTTTGAATTCCCAGTGAGACAATGGCACTATATACCAGTAGCAAAAATTATGGGTGCACGTAACCCCCATATATTCTTTGAATTCCCAGTAAGACAATGGCACTATATAGCAGTAGCAAAAATTGTGGGTGCACGTAATCCCAATATATTCTTTGAATTCCCAGTGAGACAATGGCACTATATACCAGTAGCAAAAATTGTGGGTGCACATAACCCCAATATATTCTTTGAATTCCCAGTCAGACAATGGCACTATATACCAGTAGCAAAAATTGTGGGTGCACATAACCCCAATATATTCTTTGAATTCCCAGTGAGACAATGGCACTATATACCAGTAGCAAAAATTGTGGGTGCACGTTACCCTCATATATTCTTTGAATTCCCAGTGAGACAATGGCACTATATAACAGTAGCAAAAATTGTGGGTGCACGTAACCCCCATATTCTTTGAATTCCCAGTGAGACAATGGCACTATATACCAGTAGCAAAAATTGTGGGTGCACATAACCCCAATATATTCTTTGAATTCCCAGTCAGACAATGGCACTATATACCATTAGCAAAAATTGTGGGTGCACAAAACCCCCATATATTCTTTGAATTCCCAGTGAGACATTGGCACTATATACCAGTAGCAAAAATTGTGGGTGAACATAACCCCAATATATTCTTTGAATTCCCAGTGAGACAATGGCACTATATACCAGTAGCAAAAATTGTGGGTGCACGTAACCCCCATATATTCTTTGAATTCCCAGTGAGACAATGGCACTTTATACCAGTAGCAAAAATTGTGGGTGCACGTAACCCCAATATATTCTTTGAATTCCCAGTGAGACAATGGCACTATATACAGTAGCAAAAATTGTGGGTGCACGTAACCCCCATATATTCTTTGAATTCCCAGTAAGACAATGGCACTATATAGCAGTAGCAAAAATTGTGGGTGCACGTAATCCCAATATATTCTTTGAATTCCCAGTCAGACAATGGCACTATATACCAGTAGCAAAAATTGTGGGTGCACGTAACCCCCATATATTCTTTGAATTCCCAGTCAGACAATGGCACTATATACCAGTAGCAAAAATTGTGGGTGCACATAACCCCAATATATTCTTTGAATTCCCAGTTAGACACTGGCACTATATACCAGTAGCAAAAATTGTGGGTGCACGTAACCCCCATATATTCTTTGAATTCCCAGTGAGACAATGGCACTATATACCAGTAGCAAAAATTGTGGGTGCACATAACCCCAATATATTCTTTGAATTACCAGTCAGAAACTGGCACTATATACCAGTAGCAAAAATTGTGGGTGCACGTAACCCCAAAATATTCTTTGAATTCCCAGTGAGACAATGGCACTATATAATAGTAGCAAAAATTGTGGGTACATGTAACCCCCATATATTCTTTGAATTCCCAGTGAGACAATGGCACTATATACCAGTAGCAAAAATTGTGGGTGCACATAACCCCAATATATTCTTTGAATTCCCAGTCAGACAATGGCACTATATACCAGTAGCAAAAATTGTGGGTGCACGTAACCCCCATATATTCTTTGAATTCCCAGTCAGACAATGGCACTATATACCAGTAGCAATAATTGTGGGTGCACATAACCCTAATATATTCTTTGAATTCTTAGTGAGACAATGGCACTATATACCAGTAGCAAAAATTGTGGGTGCACATGACCCCAATATATTCTTTGAATTCCCAGTGAGACAATGGCACTATATACCAGTAGCAAAAATTATGGGTGCACGTAACCCCCATATATTCTTTGAATTCCCAGTAAGACAATGGCACTATATAGCAGTAGCAAAAATTGTGGGTGCACGTAATCCCAATATATTCTTTGAATTCCCAGTCAGACAATGGCACTATATACCAGTAGCAAAAATTGTGGGTGCACATAACCCCAATATATTCTTTGAATTCCCAGTGAGACAATGGCACTATTTACCAGTAGCAAAAATTGTAGGTGCACATAACCCCAATATATTCTTTGAATTCCCAGTTAGACAATGGCACTATATACCAGTAGCAAAAATTGTGGGTGCACATAACCCCAATATATTCTTTGAATTTTCAGTCAGACAATGGCACTATATACCAGTAGCAAAAATTGTGGGTGCACGTAACCCCCATATATTCTTTGAATTCCCAGTCAGACAATGGCACTATATACCAGTAGCAAAAATTGTGGGTGCACATAACCCCAATATATTCTTTGAATTCCCAGTGAGACAATGGCACTATATACCAGTAGCAAAAATTGTGGGTGCACGTTACCCTCATATATTCTTTGAATTCCCAGTGAGACAATGGCACTATATACCAGTAGCAAAAATTGTGGGTGCACGTAACCCCCATATATTCTTTGAATTCCCAGTGAGACAATGGCACTATATACCAGTAGCAAAAATTGTGGGTGCACATAACCCCAATATATTCTTTGAATTCCCAGTCAGAAAATGGCACTATATACCAGTAGCAAAAATTGTGGGTGCACGTAACCCCCATATATTCTTTGAATTCCCAGTGAGACAATGGCACTATATACCAGTAGCAAAAATTGTGGGTGCACATAACCCCAATATATTCTTTGAATTCCCAGTGAGACAATGGCACCTTATACCAGTAGTAAAAAATTGTGGGTGCACATAACCCCAATATATTCTTTGAACTCCCAGTCAGACAATGGCACTATATACCAGTAGCAAAAATTGTGGGTGCACGTAACCCCCATATATTCTTTAAATTCCCAGTGAGACAATGGCACTATATACCAGTAGCAAAAATTGTGGGTGCACATAACCCCAATATATTCTTTGAATTCCCAGCGAGACAATGGCACTATATACCAGTAGCAAAAATTGTGGGTGCACGTAACCCCAATATATTCTTTGAATTACCAGTCAGAAACTGGCACTATATACCAGTAGCAAAAATTGTGGGTGCACGTAACCCCAATATATTCTTTGAATTACCAGTCAGAAACTGGCACTATATACCAGTAGCAAAAATTGTGGGTGCACGTAACCCCAATATATTCTTTGAATTCCCAGTGAGACAATGGCACTATATACCAGTAGCAAAAATTGTGGGTGCACGTAACCCCCATATATTCTTTGAATTCCCAGTGAGACAATGGCACTATATACCAGTAGCAAAAATTGTGGGTGCGCATAACCCCAATATATTCTTTGAATTCCCAGTCAGACAATGGCACTATATACCAGTAGCAAAAATTGTGGGTGCACGTAAACCTCATATATTCTTTGAATTCCCAGTGAGACAATGGCACTTTATACCAATAGCAAAAATTGTGGGTGCACGTAACCCCAATATATTCTTTGAATTCCCAGTGAGACAATGGCACTATATACCAGTAGCAAAAATTGTGGGTGCACGTAACCCCCATATATTCTTTGAATTCCCAGTGAGACAATGGCACTATATAGCAGTAGCAAAAATTGTGGGTGCACGTAATCCCCCATATATTCTTTGAATTCCCAGTCAGACAATGGCACTATATACCAGTAGCAAAAATTGTGGTTGCACGTAACCCCCATATATTCTTTGAATTACCAGTCAGAAACTGGCACTATATAGCAGTAGCAAAAATTGTGGGTGCACATAACCCCAATATATTCTTTGAATTCCCAGTCAGACAATGGCACTATATACCAGTAGCAAAAATTGTGGGTGCACATAACCCCAATATATTCTTTGAATTCCCAGTGAGACAATGGCACTATATACCAGTAGCAAAAATTGTGGGTGCACATAACCCCAATATATTCTTTGAATTCCCAGTCAGACAATGGCACTATATACCAGTAGCAAAAATTGTGGGTGCACATAACCCCAATATATTCTTTAAATTCCCAGTCAGACAATGGCACTATATACCAGTAGCAAAAATTGTGGGTGCACGTAACCCCCATATATTCTTTGAATTCCCAGTGAGACAATGGCAATATATACCAGTAGCAAAAATTGTGGGTGCACGTAACCCCCATATATTCTTTGAATTCCCAGTGAGACAATGGCACTATATACCAGTAGCAAAAATTGTGGGTGCACATAACCCCAATATATTCTTTGAATTCCCAGTCAGACAATGGCACTATATACCAGTAGCAAAAATTGTGGGTGCACGTAACCCCCATATATTCTTTGAATTCCCAGTGAGACAATGGCACTATATAGCAGTAGCAAAAATTGTGGGTGCACGTAATCCAAATATATTCTTTGAATTCCCAGTGAGACAATGGCACTATATACCAGTAGCAAAAATTGTGGGTGCACGTAATCCCAATATATTCTTTGAATTCCCAGTGAGACAATGGCACTTTATACCAATAGCAAAAATTGTGGGTGCACGTAACCCCAATATATTCTTTGAATTCCCAGTGAGACAATGGCACTATATACCAGTAGCAAAAATTGTGGGTGCACGTAACCCCCATGTATTCTTTGAATTCCCAGTGAGACAATGGCACTATATAGCAGTAGCAAAAATTGTGGGTGCACGTAATCCCAATATATTCTTTGAATTCCCAGTGAGACAATGGCACTATATACCAGTAGCAAAAATTGTGGGTGCACGTAATCCCAATATATTCTTTGAATTCCCAGTGAGACAATGGCACTTTATACCAATAGCAAAAATTGTGGGTGCACATAACCCCAATATATTCTTTGAATTCTTAGTGAGACAATGGCACTATATACCAGTAGCAAAAAATGTGGGTGCACGTAACCCCCATATATTCTTTGAATTCCCAGTGAGACAATGGCACTATATACCAGTAGCAAAAATTGTGGGTGCACGTAACCCCAATATATTCTTTGAATTACCAGTCAGAAACTGGCACTATATACCAGTAGCAAAAATTGTGGGTGCACGTAACCCCCATATATTCTTTGAATTCCCAGTGAGACAATGGCACTATATACCAGTAGCAAAAATTGTGGGTGCACATAACCCCAATATATTCTTTGAATTCCCAGTGAGACAATGGCACTATATACCAGTAGCAAAAATTGTGGGTGCACATAACCCCAATATATTCTTTGAATTCCCAGTCAGACAATGGCACTATATACCAGTAGCAAAAATTGTGGGTGTACATAACCCCAATATATTCTTTGAATTCCCAGTCAGACAATGGCACTATATACCAGTAGCAAAAATTGTGGGTGCACATAACCCCAATATTTTCTTTGAATTCCCAGTCAGACAATGGCACTATATACCAGTAGCAAAAATTGTGGGTGCACGTAAACCCCATATATTCTTTGAATTCCCAGTCAGACAATGGCACTATATACCAGTAGCAAAAATTGTGGGTGCACATAACCCCAATATATTCTTTGAATTCCCAGTGAGACAATGGCACTATATACCAGTATTAAAAATTGTAGGTGCCCATAACCCCAATATATTCTTTGAATTCCCAGTCAGACAATGGCACTATATAACAGTAGCAAAAATTGTGGGTGCACGTAACCTCCATATATTCTTTGAATTCCCAGTGAGACAATGGCACTTTATACCAATAGCAAAAATTGTGGGTGCACATGACCCCAATATATTCTTTGAATTCCCAGTGAGACAATGGCACTATATACCAGTAGCAAAAATTGTGGGTGCACGTAAACCCCATATATTCTTTGAATTCCCAATCAGACATTGGCACTATATACCAGTAGCAACAATTGTGGGTGCACGTAAACCCCATATATTCTTTGAATTCCCAGTGAGACAATGGCACTATATACCAGTATTAAAAATTGTAGGTGCACATAACCCCAATATATTCTTTGAATTCCCAGTCAGACAATGGCACTATATACCAGTAGCAAAAATTGTGGGTGCACATAACCCCAATATATTCTTTGAATTCCCAGTGAGACAATGGCACTATATACCAGTATTAAAAATTGTAGGTGCACATAACCCCAATATATTCTTTGAATTCCCAGTCAGACAATGGCACTATATACCAGTAGCAAAAATTGTGGGTGCACGTAACCTCCATATATTCTTTGAATTCCCAGTGAGACAATGGCACTTTATACCAATAGCAAAAATTGTGGGTGCACATGACCCCAATATATTCTTTGAATTCCCAGTCAGACAATGGCACTATATACCAGTAGCAATAATTGTGGGTGCACGTAACCCCCATATATTCTTTGAATTCCCAGTCAAACAATGGCACTATATACCAGTAGCAAAAATTGTGGGTGCACATAACCCCAATATATTCTTTGAATTCCCAGTCAGACAATGGCACTATATACCAGTAGCAAAAATTGTGGGTGCACGTAACCCCCATATATTCTTTGAATTTACAGTGAGACAATGGCACTATATACCAGTAGCAAAAATTTTGGGTGCACGTAACCCCAATATATTCTTTGAATTCCCAGTGAGACAATGGCACTATATACCAGGAGCAAAAATTGTGGGTGCACGTAACCCCCATATATTCTTTGAATTCCCAGTGAGACAATGGCACTTTATACCAGTAGCAAAAATTGTGGGTGCACATGACCCCAATATATTCTTTGAATTCCCAGTGAGACAATGGCACTATATACCAGTAGCAAAAATTGTGGGTGCACGTAACCCCCATATATTCTTTGAATTCCCAGTAAGACAATGGCACTATATAGCAGTAGCAAAAATTGTGGGTGCACATAACCCCAATATATTCTTTGAATTTTCAGTCAGACAATGGCACTATATACCAGTAGCAAAAATTGTGGGTGCACGTAACCCCATATATTCTTTGAATTCCCAGTCAGACAATGGCACTATATACCAGTAGCAAAAATTGTGGGTGCACATAACCCCAATATATTCTTTGAATTCCCAGTGAGACAATGGCACTATATACCAGTAGCAAAAATTGTGGGTGCACGTAACCCCCATGTATTCTTTGTATTCCCAGTGAGACAATGGCACTATATACCAGTAGCAAAAATTGTGGGTGCACGTAACCCCAATATATTCTTTGAAATCCCAGTGAGACAATGGCACTATATACCAGTAGCAAAAATTGTGGGTTCACGTAACCCCAATATATTCTTTGAATTACCAGTCAGAAACTGGAACTATATACCAGTAGCAAAAATTGTGGGTGCACGTAACCCCAATATATTCTTTGAATTCCCAGTGAGACAATGGCACTATATACCAGTAGCAAAAATTGTGGGTGCACGTAACCCCCATATATTCTTTGAATTCCCAGTGAGACAATGGCACTATATACCAGTAGTAAAAATTGTGGGTGCACATAACCCCAATATATTCTTTGAATTCCCAGTCAGACAATGGCACTATATACCAGTAGCAAAAATTGTGGGTGCACGTAACCCCCATATATTCTTTGAATTCCCAGTGAGACAATGGCACTATATACCAGTAGCAAAAATTGTGGGTGCACGTAACCCCAATATATTCTTTGAATTCCCAGTCAGACAATGGCACTATATACCAGTAGCAAAAATTGTGGGTGCGCGTAATCCCAATATATTCTTTGAATTCCCAGTGAGATAATGGCACTATATACCAGTAGGCAAAATTGTGGGTTCACATAACCCCCATATATTCTTTGAATTCCCAGTCAGACAATGGCACTATATACCAGTAGCAAAAATTGTGGGTGCACGTAACCCCCATATATTCTTTGAATTCCCAGTCAGACAATGGCACTATATACCAGCAGCAAAAAATGTGGGTGCGCATAACCCCAATATATTCTTTGAATTCCCAGTGAGACAATGGCACTATATACCAGTAGCAAAAATTGTGGGTGCACGTAACCCCCATATATTCTTTGAATTCCCAGTGAGACAATGGCACTATATACCAGTAGTAAAAATTGTGGGTGCACATAACCCCAATATATTCTCTGAATTCCCAGTCAGACAATGGCACTATATACCAGTAGCAAAAATTGTGGGTGCACGTAACCCCATATATTCTTTGAATTCCCCGTGAGACAATGGCACTATATACCAGTAGCAAAAATTGTGGGTGCACGTAACCCCCATATATTCTTTGAATTCCCAGCGAGACAATGGCACTATATACCAGTAGCAAAAATTGTGGGTGCACGTAACCCCAATATATTCTTTGAATTACCAGTCAGAAACTGGCACTATATACCAGTAGCAAAAATTGTGGGTGCACGTAACCCCCATATATTTTTTGAATTCCCAGAGAGACAATGGCA
Organism: Leptodactylus fuscus; assembly: GCF_031893055.1. NCBI lineage: Eukaryota > Metazoa > Chordata > Amphibia > Anura > Leptodactylidae > Leptodactylus > Leptodactylus fuscus. The sequence continues at coordinate 34,943 of NW_027440571.1, forward strand.
CTATATACCAGTAACAAAAATTGAGGGTGCACATAACCCCAATATATTCTTTGAATTCCCAGTGAGACAATGGCACTGTATACCAGTAGCAAAAATTGTGGGTGCACATAACCCCAATATATTCTTTGTATTCTTAGTGAGACAATGACACTATATACCAGTAGCAAAAATTGTGGGTGCACGTAACCCCCATATATTCTTTGAATTCCCAGTGAGACAATGGCACTATATACCAGTAGCAAAAATTGTGGTTGCACGTAACCCCAATATATTCTTTGAATTCCCAGTGATACAATGGCACTATATACCAGTAGCAATAATTGTAGGTGCACGTAACCCCAATATATTCTTTGAATTCCCAGTGAGACAATGGCACTATATACCAGTAGCAATAATTGTGGGTGCACGTAACCCCCATATATTCTTTGAATTCCCAGTGAGACAATGGCACTATATACCAGTAGCAAAAATTGTGGGTGCACATAACACCAATATATTCTTTGAATTCCCAGTCAGACAATGGCACTATATACCAGTAGCAAAAATTGTGGGTGCACGTAACCCCCATATATTCTTTGAATTCCCAGTGAGACAATGACACTATATACCAATAGCAAAAATTGTGGGTGCACGTAACCCCAATATATTCTTTGAATTCCCAGTGAGACAATGGCACTATATACCAGTAGCAAAAATTATGGGTGCACGTAACCCCAATATATTCTTTGAATTACCAGTCAGAAACTGGAACTATATACCAGTAGCAAAAATTGTGGGTGCACGTAACCCCAATATATTCTTTGAATTCCCAGTGAGACAATGGCACTATATACCAGTAGCAAAAATTGTGGGTGCACGTAACCCCCATATATTCTTTGAATTCCCAGTGAGACAATGGCACTATATACCAGTAGTAAAAATTGTGGGTGCACATAACCCCAATATATTCTTTGAATTCCCAGTCAGACAATGGCACTATATACCAGTAGCAAAAATTGTGGGTGCACGTAACCCCCATATATTCTTTAAATTCCCAGTGAGACAATGGCACTATATACCTGTAGCAAAAATTGTGGGTGCACATAACCCCAATATATTCTTTGAATTCCCAGTCAGACAATGGCACTATATACCAGTAGCAAAATTTGTGGGTGCACGTAACCCCCATATATTCTTTGAATTCCCAGTGAGACAATGGCACTATATACCAGTAGCAAAAATTGTGGGTGCACATAACCCCAATATATTATTTGAATTCCCAGTGAGACAATGGCACTATATACCAGTATTAAAAATTGTGGGTGCACATAACCCCAATATATTCTTTGAATTCCCAGTCAGACAATGGCACTATATACCAGTAGCAAAAACTGTGGGTGCACGTAACCTCCATATATTCTTTGAATTCCCAGTGAGACAATGGCACTATATACCAGTAGCAAAAATTATGGGTGCACGTAACCCCCATATATTCTTTGAATTCCCAGTAAGACAATGGCACTATATAGCAGTAGCAAAAATTGTGGGTGCACGTAATCCCAATATATTCTTTGAATTCCCAGTCAGACAATGGCACTATATACCAGTAGCAAAAATTGTGGGTGCACATAACCCCAATATATTCTTTGAATTCCCAGTGAGACAATGGCACTATATACCAGTAGCAAAAATTGTAGGTGCACATAACCCCAATATATTCTTTGAATTCCCAGTTAGACAATGGCACTATATACCAGTAGCAAAAATTGTGGGTGCACATAACCCCAATATATTCTTTGAATTTTCAGTCAGACAATGGCACTATATACCAGTAGCAAAAATTGTGGGTGCACGTAACCCCCATATATTCTTTGAATTCCCAGTCAGACAATGGCACTATATACCAGTAGCAAAAATTGTGGGTGCACATAACCCCAATATATTCTTTGAATTCCCAGTGAGACAATGGCACTATATACCAGTAGCAAAAATTGTGGGTGCACGTTACCCTCATATATTCTTTGAATTCCCAGTGAGACAATGGCACTATATACCAGTAGCAAAAATTGTGGGTGCACGTAACCCCCATATATTCTTTGAATTCCCAGTGAGACAATGGCACTATATACCAGTAGCAAAAATTGTGGGTGCACATAACCCCAATATATTCTTTGAATTCCCAGTCAGACAATGGCACTATATACCAGTAGCAAAAATTGTGGGTGCACGTAACCCCCATATATTCTTTGAATTCCCAGTGAGACAATGGCACTATATACCAGTAGCAAAAATTGTGGGTGCACATAACCCCAATATATTCTTTGAATTCCCAGTGAGACAATGGCACCTTATACCAGTAGTAAAAAATTGTGGGTGCACATAACCCCAATATATTCTTTGAACTCCCAGTCAGACAATGGCACTATATACCAGTAGCAAAAATTGTGGGTGCACGTAACCCCCATATATTCTTTAAATTCCCAGTGAGACAATGGCACTATATACCAGTAGCAAAAATTGTGGGTGCACATAACCCCAATATATTCTTTGAATTCCCAGTGAGACAATGGCACTATATACCAGTAGCAAAAATTGTGGGTGCACGTAACCCCAATATATTCTTTGAATTACCAGTCAGAAACTGGCACTATATACCAGTAGCAAAAATTGTGGGTGCACGTAACCCCAATATATTCTTTGAATTACCAGTCAGAAACTGGCACTATATACCAGTAGCAAAAATTGTGGGTGCACGTAACCCCAATATATTCTTTGAATTCCCAGTGAGACAATGGCACTATATACCAGTAGCAAAAATTGTGGGTGCACGTAACCCCCATATATTCTTTGAATTCCCAGTGAGACAATGGCACTATATACCAGTAGCAAAAATTGTGGGTGCACATAACCCCAATATATTCTTTGAATTCCCAGTCAGACAATGGCACTATATACCAGTAGCAAAAATTGTGGGTGCACGTAAACCTCATATATTCTTTGAATTCCCAGTGAGACAATGGCACTTTATACCAATAGCAAAAATTGTGGGTGCACGTAACCCCAATATATTCTTTGAATTCCCAGTGAGACAATGGCACTATATACCAGTAGCAAAAATTGTGGGTGCACGTAACCCCCATATATTCTTTGAATTCCCAGTGAGACAATGGCACTATATAGCAGTAGCAAAAATTGTGGGTGCACGTAACCCCCATATATTCTTTGAATTCCCAGTCAGACAATGGCACTATATACCAGTAGCAAAAATTGTGGGTGCACGTAACCCCCATATATTCTTTGAATTACCAGTCAGAAACTGGCACTATATAGCAGTAGCAAAAATTGTGGGTGCACATAACCCCAATATATTCTTTGAATTCCCAGTCAGACAATGGCACTATATACCAGTAGCAAAAATTGTGGGTGCACATAACCCCAATATATTCTTTGAATTCCCAGTGAGACAATGGCACTATATACCAGTAGCAAAAATTGTGGGTGCACATAACCCCAATATATTCTTTGAATTCCCAGTGAGACAATGGCACTATATACCAGTAGCAAAAATTGTGGGTGCACGTAACCCCAATATATTCTTTGAATTACCAGTCAGAAACTGGAACTATATACCAGTAGCAAAAATTGTGGGTGCACGTAACCCCCATATATTCTTTGAATTCCCAGTGAGACAATGGCACTATATACCAGTAGCAAAAATTGTGGGTGCACGTAACCCCCATATATTCTTTGAATTCCCAGTGAGACAATGGCACTATATAGCAGTAGCAAAAATTGTGGGTGCACGTAATCCCAATATATTCTTTGAATTCCCAGTGAGACAAAGGCACTATATACCAGTAGCAAAAATTGTGGGTGCACGTAACCCCCATATATTCTTTGAATTCCCAGTCAGACAATGGCACTATATACCAGTAGCAAAAATTGTGGGTGCACATAAGCCCAATATATTCTTTGAATTCTTAGTGAGACAATGACACTATATACCAGTAGCAAAAATTGTGGGTGCACGTAACCCCCATATATTCTTTGAATTCCCAGTGAGACAATGGCACTATATACCAGTAGCAAAAATTGTGGTTGCACGTAACCCCAATATATTCTTTGAATTCCCAGTGATACAATGGCACTATATACCAGTAGCAATAATTGTAGGTGCACGTAACCCCAATATATTCTTTGAATTCCCAGTGAGACAATGGCACTATATACCAGTAGCAATAATTGTGGGTGCACGTAACCCCCATATATTCTTTGAATTCCCAGTGAGACAATGGCACTATATACCAGTAGCAAAAATTGTGGGTGCACATAACACCAATATATTCTTTGAATTCCCAGTCAGACAATGGCACTATATACCAGTAGCAAAAATTGTGGGTGCACGTAACCCCCATATATTCTTTGAATTCCCAGTCAGACAATGGCACTATATACCAGTAGCAAAAATTGTGGGTGCACGTAACCCCAATATATTCTTTGAATTCCCAGTGAGACAATGGCACTATATACCAGTAGCAAAAATTGTGGGTGCACGTAACCCCCATATATTCTTTGAATTCCCAGTGAGACAATGGCACTATATACCAGTAGCAAAAATTGTGGGTGCACGGAACCCCAATATATTCTTTGAATTCCCAGTGAGACAATGGCACTATATACCAGTAGCAAAAATTGTGGGTGCACGTAACCCCAATATATTCTTTGAATTACCAGTCAGAAACTGGAACTATATACCAGTAGCAAAAATTGTGGGTGCACGTAACCCCAATATATTCTTTGAATTCCCAGTGAGACAATGGCACTATATACCAGTAGCAAAAATTGTGGGTGCACGTAACCCCAATATATTCGTTGAATTCCCAGTGAGACAATGGCACTATATACCAGTAGCAAGAATTGTGGGTGCACGTAACCCCCATATATTCTTTGAATTCCCAGTCAGACAATGGCACTATATACCAGTAGCAAAATTTGTGGGTGCACGTAACCCCCATATATTCTTTGAATTCCCAGTGAGACAATGGCACTATATACCAGTAGCAAAAATTGTGGGTGCACATAACCCCAATATATTCTTTGAATTCCCAGTGAGACAATGGCACTATATACCAGTATTAAAAATTGTGGGTGCACATAACCCCAATATATTCTTTGAATTCCCAGTCAGACAATGGCACTATATACCAGTAGCAAAAACTGTGGGTGCACGTAACCTCCATATATTCTTTGAATTCCCAGTGAGACAATGGCACTTTATACCAATAGCAAAAATTGTGGGTGCACATGACCCCAATATATTCTTTGAATTCCCAGTGAGACAATGGCACTATATACCAGTAGCAAAAATTGTGGGTGCACATAACCCCCATACATTCTTTGAATTCCCAGTCAGACAATGGCACTATATACCAGTAGCAAAAATTGTGGGTGCACATAACCCTAATATATTCTTTGAATTCTAAGTGAGACAATGGCACTATATACCAGTAGCAAAAAATGTGGGTGCACGTAACCCCCATATATTCTTTGAATTCCCAGTGAGACAATGGCACTATATACCAGTAGCAAAAATTGTGGGTGCACGTAACCCCAATATATTCTTTGAATTACCAGTCAGAAACTGGCACTATATACCAGTAGCAAAAATTGTGGGTGCACGTAACCCCAATATATTCTTTGAATTCCCAGTGAGACAATGGCACTATATACCAGTAGCAAAAATTGTGGGTGCACGTAACCCCCATATATTCTTTGAATTCCCAGTGAGACAATGGCACTATATACCAGTATTAAAAATTGTGGGTTCTAATAACCCCAATATATTCTTTGAATTACCAGTCAGAAACTGGCACTATATACCAGTAGCAAAAATTGTGGGTGCACGTAACCCCAATATATTCTTTGAATTCCCAGTGAGACAATGGCACTATATACCAGTAGCAAAAATTGTGGGTGCACGTAACCCCAATATATTCTTTGAATTCCCAGTGAGACAATGGCACTATATACCAGTAGCAAAAATTGTGGGTGCACGTAACCCCAATATATTCTTTGAATTACCAGTCAGAAACTGGCACTATATACCAGTAGCAAAAATTGTGGGTGCACGTAACCCCAATATATTCTTTGAATTCCCAGTGAGACAATGGCACTATATACCAGTAGCAATAATTGTGGGTGCACGTAACCCCCATATATTCTTTGAATTCCCAGTGAGACAATGGCACTATATACCAGTAGCAAAAATTGTGGGTGCACATAACCCCAATATATTCTTTGAATTCCCAGTCAGACAATGGCACTATATACCAGTAGCAAAAATTGTGGGTGCACGTAACCCCATATATTCTTTGAATTCCCAGTGAGACAATGGCACTATATACCAGTAGCAAAAATTGTGGGTGCACATAACCCCAATATATTCTTTGAATTCCCAGTGAGACAATGGCACTATATACCAGTAGCAAAAATTGTGGGTGCACGTAACCCCCATATATTCTTTGAATTCCCAGTGAGACAATGGCACTATATACCAGTAGCAAAAATTGTGGGTGCACGTAACCCCAATATATTCTTTGAATTCCCAGTGAGACAATGGCACTATATACCAGTAGCAAAAATTGTGGGTGCACGTAACCCCAATATATTCTTTGAATTACCAGTCAGAACTGGAACTATATACCAGTAGCAAAAATTGTGGGTGCACGTAACCCCAATATATTCTTTGAATTCCCAGTGAGACAATGGCACTATATACCAGTAGCAAAAATTGTGGGTGCACATAACCCCCATATATTCTTTGAATTCCCAGTGAGACAATGGCACTATATACCAGTAGTAAAAATTGTGGGTGCACATAACCCCAATATATTCTTTGAATTCCCAGTCAGACAATGGCACTATATACCAGTAGCAAAAATTGTGGGTGCACATAACCCCAATATATTCTTTGAATTCTTAGTGAGACAATGTCACTATATACCAGTAGCAAAAAATGTGGGTGCATGTAACCCCCATATATTCTTTGAATTCCCAGTGAGACAATGGCACTATATACCAGTAGCAAAAATTGTGGGTGCACGTAACCCCAATATATTCTTTGAATTCCCAGTGAGACAATGGCACTATATACCAGTAGCAAAAATTGTGGGTGCACATAACCCCAATATATTCTTTGAATTCCCAGTCAGACAATGGCACTATATACCAGTAGCAAAAATTGTGGGTGCACGTAATCCCAATATATTCTTTGAATTCCCAGTGAGACAATGGCACTATATACCAGTAGCAAAAATTGTGGGTTCACGTAACCCCCATATATTTTTTGAATTCCAAGTCAGACAATGGCACTATATACCAGTAGCAAAAATTGTGGGTGCACAAAACCCCCATATATTCTTTGAATTCCCAGTGAGACATTGGCACTATATACCAGTAGCAAAAATTGTGGGTGAACATAACCCCAATATATTCTTTGAATTCCCAGTGAGACAATGGCACTATATACCAGTAGCAAAAATTGTGGGTGCACGTAACCCCCATATATTCTTTGAATTCCCAGTGAGACAATGGCACTTTATACCAGTAGCAAAAATTGTGGGTGCACGTAACCCCAATATATTCCTTGAATTCCCAGTGAGACAATGGCACTATATACAGTAGCAAAAATTGTGGGTGCACGTAACCCCCATATATTCTTTGAATTCCCAGTAAGACAATGGCACTATATAGCAGTAGCAAAAATTGTGGGTGCACGTAATCCCAATATATTCTTTGAATTCCCAGTCAGACAATGGCACTATATACCAGTAGCAAAAATTGTGGGTGCACGTAACCCCCATATATTCTTTGAATTCCCAGTCAGACAATGGCACTATATACCAGTAGCAAAAATTGTGGGTGCACATAACCCCAATATATTCTTTGAATTCCCAGTTAGACAATGGCACTATATACCAGTAGCAAAAATTGTGGGTGCACGTAACCCCCGTATATTCTTTGAATTCCCAGTGAGACAATGGCACTATATACCAGTAGTAAAAATTGTGGGTGCACATAACCCCAATATATTCTCTGAATTCCCAGTCAGACAATGGCACTATATACCAGTAGCAAAAATTGTGGGTGCACGTAACCCCAATATATTCTTTGAATTCCCAGTGAGACAATGGCACTATATAATAGTAGCAAAAATTGTGGGTGCACGTAACCCCCATATATTCTTTGAATTCCCAGTGAGACAATGGCACTATATACCAGTAGCAAAAATTGTGGGTGCACATAACCCCAATATATTCTTTGAATTCCCAGTCAGACAATGGCACTATATACCAGTAGCAAAAATTGTGGGTGCACGTAACCCCCATATATTCTTTGAATTCCCAGTAAGACAATGGCACTATATACCAGTAGCAATAATTGTGGGTGCACATAACCCTAATATATTCTTTGAATTCTTAGTGAGACAATGGCACTATATACCAGTAGCAAAAATTGTGGGTGCACATGACCCCAATATATTCTTTGAATTCCCAGTGAGACAATGGCACTATATACCAGTAGCAAAAATTATGGGTGCACGTAACCCCCATATATTCTTTGAATTCCCAGTAAGACAATGGCACTATATAGCAGTAGCAAAAATTGTGGGTGCACGTAATCCCAATATATTCTTTGAATTCCCAGTGAGACAATGGCACTATATACCAGTAGCAAAAATTGTGGGTGCACATAACCCCAATATATTCTTTGAATTCCCAGTCAGACAATGGCACTATATACCAGTAGCAAAAATTGTGGGTGCACATAACCCCAATATATTCTTTGAATTCCCAGTGAGACAATGGCACTATATACCAGTAGCAAAAATTGTGGGTGCACGTTACCCTCATATATTCTTTGAATTCCCAGTGAGACAATGGCACTATATAACAGTAGCAAAAATTGTGGGTGCACGTAACCCCCATATTCTTTGAATTCCCAGTGAGACAATGGCACTATATACCAGTAGCAAAAATTGTGGGTGCACATAACCCCAATATATTCTTTGAATTCCCAGTCAGACAATGGCACTATATACCAGTAGCAAAAATTGTGGGTGCACAAAACCCCCATATATTCTTTGAATTCCCAGTGAGACATTGGCACTATATACCAGTAGCAAAAATTGTGGGTGAACATAACCCCAATATATTCTTTGAATTCCCAGTGAGACAATGGCACTATATACCAGTAGCAAAAATTGTGGGTGCACGTAACCCCCATATATTCTTTGAATTCCCAGTGAGACAATGGCACTTTATACCAGTAGCAAAAATTGTGGGTGCACGTAACCCCAATATATTCTTTGAATTCCCAGTGAGACAATGGCACTATATACAGTAGCAAAAATTGTGGGTGCACATATCCCAATATATTCTTTGAATTCCCAGTCAGACAATGGCACTATATACCAGTAGCAAAAATTGTGGGTGCACGTAACCCCCATATATTCTTTGAATTCCCAGTCAGACAATGGCACTATATACCAGTAGCAAAAATTGTGGGTGCACATAACCCCAATATATTCTTTGAATTCCCAGTTAGACACTGGCACTATATACCAGTAGCAAAAATTGTGGGTGCACGTAACCCCCATATATTCTTTGAATTCCCAGTGAGACAATGGCACTATATACCAGTAGCAAAAATTGTGGGTGCACATAACCCCAATATATTCTTTGAATTCCCAGTGAGACAATGGCACCTTATACCAGTAGTAAAAAATTGTGGGTGCACATAACCCCAATATATTCTTTGAACTCCCAGTCAGACAATGGCACTATATACCAGTAGCAAAAATTGTGGGTGCACGTAACCCCCATATATTCTTTAAATTCCCAGTGAGACAATGGCACTATATACCAGTAGCAAAAATTGTGGGTGCACATAACCCCAATATATTCTTTGAATTCCCAGTGAGACAATGGCACTATATACCAGTAGCAAAAATTGTGGGTGCACGTAACCCCAATATATTCTTTGAATTACCAGTCAGAAACTGGCACTATATACCAGTAGCAAAAATTGTGGGTGCACGTAACCCCAATATATTCTTTGAATTACCAGTCAGAAACTGGCACTATATACCAGTAGCAAAAATTGTGGGTGCACGTAACCCCAATATATTCTTTGAATTCCCAGTGAGACAATGGCACTATATACCAGTAGCAAAAATTGTGGGTGCACGTAACCCCCATATATTCTTTGAATTCCCAGTGAGACAATGGCACTATATACCAGTAGCAAAAATTGTGGGTGCACATAACCCCAATATATTCTTTGAATTCCCAGTCAGACAATGGCACTATATACCAGTAGCAAAAATTGTGGGTGCACGTAAACCTCATATATTCTTTGAATTCCCAGTGAGACAATGGCACTTTATACCAATAGCAAAAATTGTGGGTGCACGTAACCCCAATATATTCTTTGAATTCCCAGTGAGACAATGGCACTATATACCAGTAGCAAAAATTGTGGGTGCACGTAACCCCCATATATTCTTTGAATTCCCAGTGAGACAATGGCACTATATAGCAGTAGCAAAAATTGTGGGTGCACGTAATCCCCCATATATTCTTTGAATTCCCAGTCAGACAATGGCACTATATACCAGTAGCAAAAATTGTGGGTGCACGTAACCCCCATATATTCTTTGAATTACCAGTCAGAAACTGGCACTATATAGCAGTAGCAAAAATTGTGGGTGCACATAACCCCAATATATTCTTTGAATTCCCAGTCAGACAATGGCACTATATACCAGTAGCAAAAATTGTGGGTGCACATAACCCCAATATATTCTTTGAATTCCCAGTGAGACAATGGCACTATATACCAGTAGCAAAAATTGTGGGTGCACATAACCCCAATATATTCTTTGAATTCCCAGTGAGACAATGGCACTATATACCAGTAGCAAAAATTGTGGGTGCACGTAACCCCAATATATTTTTTGAATTACCAGTCAGAAACTGGAACTATATACCAGTAGCAAAAATTGTGGGTGCACGTAACCCCCATATATTCTTTGAATTCCCAGTGAGACAATGGCACTATATACCAGTAGCAAAAATTGTGGGTGCACGTAACCCCCATATATTCTTTGAATTCCCAGTGAGACAATGGCACTATATAGCAGTAGCAAAAATTGTGGGTGCACGTAATCCCAATATATTCTTTGAATTCCCAGTGAGACAAAGGCACTATATACCAGTAGCAAAAATTGTGGGTGCACGTAACCCCCATATATTCTTTGAATTCCCAGTCAGACAATGGCACTATATACCAGTAGCAAAAATTGTGGGTGCACATAAGCCCAATATATTCTTTGAATTCTTAGTGAGACAATGACACTATATACCAGTAGCAAAAATTGTGGGTGCACGTAACCCCCATATATTCTTTGAATTCCCAGTGAGACAATGGCACTATATACCAGTAGCAAAAATTGTGGTTGCACGTAACCCCAATATATTCTTTGAATTCCCAGTGATACAATGGCACTATATACCAGTAGCAATAATTGTAGGTGCACGTAACCCCAATATATTCTTTGAATTCCCAGTGAGACAATGGCACTATATACCAGTAGCAATAATTGTGGGTGCACGTAACCCCCATATATTCTTTGAATTCCCAGTGAGACAATGGCACTATATACCAGTAGCAAAAATTGTGGGTGCACATAACACCAATATATTCTTTGAATTCCCAGTCAGACAATGGCACTATATACCAGTAGCAAAAATTGTGGGTGCACGTAACCCCCATATATTCTTTGAATTCCCAGTCAGACAATGGCACTATATACCAGTAGCAAAAATTGTGGGTGCACGTAACCCCAATATATTCTTTGAATTCCCAGTGAGACAATGGCACTATATACCAGTAGCAAAAATTGTGGGTGCACGTAACCCCCATATATTCTTTGAATTCCCAGTGAGACAATGGCACTATATACCAGTAGCAAAAATTGTGGGTGCACGGAACCCCAATATATTCTTTGAATTCCCAGTGAGACAATGGCACTATATACCAGTAGCAAAAATTGTGGGTGCACGTAACCCCAATATATTCTTTGAATTACCAGTCAGAAACTGGAACTATATACCAGTAGCAAAAATTGTGGGTGCACGTAACCCCAATATATTCTTTGAATTCCCAGTGAGACAATGGCACTATATACCAGTAGCAAAAATTGTGGGTGCACGTAACCCCAATATATTCGTTGAATTCCCAGTGAGACAATGGCACTATATACCAGTAGCAAGAATTGTGGGTGCACGTAACCCCCATATATTCTTTGAATTCCCAGTCAGACAATGGCACTATATACCAGTAGCAAAATTTGTGGGTGCACGTAACCCCCATATATTCTTTGAATTCCCAGTGAGACAATGGCACTATATACCAGTAGCAAAAATTGTGGGTGCACATAACCCCAATATATTCTTTGAATTCCCAGTGAGACAATGGCACTATATACCAGTATTAAAAATTGTGGGTGCACATAACCCCAATATATTCTTTGAATTCCCAGTCAGACAATGGCACTATATACCAGTAGCAAAAACTGTGGGTGCACGTAACCTCCATATATTCTTTGAATTCCCAGTGAGACAATGGCACTTTATACCAATAGCAAAAATTGTGGGTGCACATGACCCCAATATATTCTTTGAATTCCCAGTGAGACAATGGCACTATATACCAGTAGCAAAAATTGTGGGTGCACATAACCCCCATACATTCTTTGAATTCCCAGTCAGACAATGGCACTATATACCAGTAGCAAAAATTGTGGGTGCACATAACCCTAATATATTCTTTGAATTCTAAGTGAGACAATGGCACTATATACCAGTAGCAAAAAATGTGGGTGCACGTAACCCCCATATATTCTTTGAATTCCCAGTGAGACAATGGCACTATATACCAGTAGCAAAAATTGTGGGTGCACGTAACCCCAATATATTCTTTGAATTACCAGTCAGAAACTGGCACTATATACCAGTAGCAAAAATTGTGGGTGCACGTAACCCCAATATATTCTTTGAATTCCCAGTGAGACAATGGCACTATATACCAGTAGCAATAATTGTGGGTGCACGTAACCCCAATATATTCTTTGAATTCCCAGTCAGACAATGGCACTATATACCAGTAGCAAAAATTGTGGGTGCACGTAACCCCCATATATTCTTTGAATTCCCAGTCAGACAATGGCACTATATACCAGTAGCAAAAATTGTGGGTGCACGTAACCCCAATATATTCTTTGAATTCCCAGTGAGACAATGGCACTATATACCAGTAGCAAAAATTGTGGGTGCACGTAACCCCAATATATTCTTTGAATTCCCAGTCAGACAATGGCACTATATACCAGTAGCAAAAATTGTGGGTGCACGTAATCCCAATATATTCTTTGAATTCCCAGTCAGACAATGGCACTATATACCAGTAGCAAAAATTGTGGGTGCACGTAACCCCCATATATTCTTTGAATTCCCAGTCAGACAATGGCACTATATACCAGTAGCAAAAATTGTGGGTGCACATAACCCCAATATATTCTTTGAATTCCCAGTTAGACAATGGCACTATATACCAGTAGCAAAAATTGTGGGTGCACGTAACCCCCATATATTCTTTGAATTCCCAGTGAGACAATGGCACTATATACCAGTATTAAAAATTGTGGGTTCTAATAACCCCAATATATTCTTTGAATTACCAGTCAGAAACTGGCACTATATACCAGTAGCAAAAATTGTGGGTGCACGTAACCCCAATATATTCTTTGAATTCCCAGTGAGACAATGGCACTATATTCCAGTAGCAAAAATTGTGGGTGCACGTAACCCCAATATATTCTTTGAATTCCCAGTGAGACAATGGCACTATATACCAGTAGCAAAAATTGTGGGTGCACGTAACCCCAATATATTCTTTGAATTACCAGTCAGAAACTGGCACTATATACCAGTAGCAAAAATTGTGGGTGCACGTAACCCCAATATATTCTTTGAATTCCCAGTGAGACAATGGCACTATATACCAGTAGCAATAATTGTGGGTGCACGTAACCCCCATATATTCTTTGAATTCCCAGTGAGACAATGGCACTATATACCAGTAGCAAAAATTGTGGGTGCACATAACCCCAATATATTCTTTGAATTCCCAGTCAGACAATGGCACTATATACCAGTAGCAAAAATTGTGGGTGCACGTAACCCCATATATTCTTTGAATTCCCAGTGAGACAATGGCACTATATACCAGTAGCAAAAATTGTGGGTGCACATAACCCCAATATATTCTTTGAATTCCCAGTGAGACAATGGCACTATATACCAGTAGCAAAAATTGTGGGTGCACGTAACCCCCATATATTCTTTGAATTCCCAGTGAGACAATGGCACTATATACCAGTAGCAAAAATTGTGGGTGCACGTAACCCCAATATATTCTTTGAATTCCCAGTGAGACAATGGCACTATATACCAGTAGCAAAAATTGTGGGTGCACGTAACCCCAATATATTCTTTGAATTACCAGTCAGAACTGGAACTATATACCAGTAGCAAAAATTGTGGGTGCACGTAACCCCAATATATTCTTTGAATTCCCAGTGAGACAATGGCACTATATACCAGTAGCAAAAATTGTGGGTGCACATAACCCCCATATATTCTTTGAATTCCCAGTGAGACAATGGCACTATATACCAGTAGTAAAAATTGTGGGTGCACATAACCCCAATATATTCTTTGAATTCCCAGTCAGACAATGGCACTATATACCAGTAGCAAAAATTGTGGGTGCACATAACCCCAATATATTCTTTGAATTCTTAGTGAGACAATGTCACTATATACCAGTAGCAAAAAATGTGGGTGCATGTAACCCCCATATATTCTTTGAATTCCCAGTGAGACAATGGCACTATATACCAGTAGCAAAAATTGTGGGTGCACGTAACCCCAATATATTCTTTGAATTCCCAGTGAGACAATGGCACTATATACCAGTAGCAAAAATTGTGGGTGCACATAACCCCAATATATTCTTTGAATTCCCAGTCAGACAATGGCACTATATACCAGTAGCAAAAATTGTGGGTGCACGTAACCCCAATATATTCTTTGAATTACCAGTCAGAACTGGAACTATATACCAGTAGCAAAAATTGTGGGTGCACGTAACCCCAATATATTCTTTGAATTCCCAGTGAGACAATGGCACTATATACCAGTAGCAAAAATTGTGGGTGCACATAACCCCCATATATTCTTTGAATTCCCAGTGAGACAATGGCACTATATACCAGTAGTAAAAATTGTGGGTGCACATAACCCCAATATATTCTTTGAATTCCCAGTCAGACAATGGCACTATATACCAGTAGCAAAAATTGTGGGTGCACATAACCCCAATATATTCTTTGAATTCTTAGTGAGACAATGTCACTATATACCAGTAGCAAAAAATGTGGGTGCATGTAACCCCCATATATTCTTTGAATTCCCAGTGAGACAATGGCACTATATACCAGTAGCAAAAATTGTGGGTGCACGTAACCCCAATATATTCTTTGAATTCCCAGTGAGACAATGGCACTATATACCAGTAGCAAAAATTGTGGGTGCACATAACCCCAATATATTCTTTGAATTCCCAGTCAGACAATGGCACTATATACCAGTAGCAAAAATTGTGGGTGCACGTAATCCCAATATATTCTTTGAATTCCCAGTGAGACAATGGCACTATATACCAGTAGCAAAAATTGTGGGTTCACGTAACCCCCATATATTTTTTGAATTCCAAGTCAGACAATGGCACTATATACCAGTAGCAAAAATTGTGGGTGCACAAAACCCCCATATATTCTTTGAATTCCCAGTGAGACATTGGCACTATATACCAGTAGCAAAAATTGTGGGTGAACATAACCCCAATATATTCTTTGAATTCCCAGTGAGACAATGGCACTATATACCAGTAGCAAAAATTGTGGGTGCACGTAACCCCCATATATTCTTTGAATTCCCAGTGAGACAATGGCACTTTATACCAGTAGCAAAAATTGTGGGTGCACGTAACCCCAATATATTCCTTGAATTCCCAGTGAGACAATGGCACTATATACAGTAGCAAAAATTGTGGGTGCACGTAACCCCCATATATTCTTTGAATTCCCAGTAAGACAATGGCACTATATAGCAGTAGCAAAAATTGTGGGTGCACGTAATCCCAATATATTCTTTGAATTCCCAGTCAGACAATGGCACTATATACCAGTAGCAAAAATTGTGGGTGCACGTAACCCCCATATATTCTTTGAATTCCCAGTCAGACAATGGCACTATATACCAGTAGCAAAAATTGTGGGTGCACATAACCCCAATATATTCTTTGAATTCCCAGTTAGACAATGGCACTATATACCAGTAGCAAAAATTGTGGGTGCACGTAACCCCCGTATATTCTTTGAATTCCCAGTGAGACAATGGCACTATATACCAGTAGTAAAAATTGTGGGTGCACATAACCCCAATATATTCTCTGAATTCCCAGTCAGACAATGGCACTATATACCAGTAGCAAAAATTGTGGGTGCACGTAACCCCAATATATTCTTTGAATTCCCAGTGAGACAATGGCACTATATAATAGTAGCAAAAATTGTGGGTGCACGTAACCCCCATATATTCTTTGAATTCCCAGTGAGACAATGGCACTATATACCAGTAGCAAAAATTGTGGGTGCACATAACCCCAATATATTCTTTGAATTCCCAGTCAGACAATGGCACTATATACCAGTAGCAAAAATTGTGGGTGCACGTAACCCCCATATATTCTTTGAATTCCCAGTAAGACAATGGCACTATATACCAGTAGCAATAATTGTGGGTGCACATAACCCTAATATATTCTTTGAATTCTTAGTGAGACAATGGCACTATATACCAGTAGCAAAAATTGTGGGTGCACATGACCCCAATATATTCTTTGAATTCCCAGTGAGACAATGGCACTATATACCAGTAGCAAAAATTATGGGTGCACGTAACCCCCATATATTCTTTGAATTCCCAGTAAGACAATGGCACTATATAGCAGTAGCAAAAATTGTGGGTGCACGTAATCCCAATATATTCTTTGAATTCCCAGTGAGACAATGGCACTATATACCAGTAGCAAAAATTGTGGGTGCACATAACCCCAATATATTCTTTGAATTCCCAGTCAGACAATGGCACTATATACCAGTAGCAAAAATTGTGGGTGCACATAACCCCAATATATTCTTTGAATTCCCAGTGAGACAATGGCACTATATACCAGTAGCAAAAATTGTGGGTGCACGTTACCCTCATATATTCTTTGAATTCCCAGTGAGACAATGGCACTATATAACAGTAGCAAAAATTGTGGGTGCACGTAACCCCCATATTCTTTGAATTCCCAGTGAGACAATGGCACTATATACCAGTAGCAAAAATTGTGGGTGCACATAACCCCAATATATTCTTTGAATTCCCAGTCAGACAATGGCACTATATACCAGTAGCAAAAATTGTGGGTGCACAAAACCCCCATATATTCTTTGAATTCCCAGTGAGACATTGGCACTATATACCAGTAGCAAAAATTGTGGGTGAACATAACCCCAATATATTCTTTGAATTCCCAGTGAGACAATGGCACTATATACCAGTAGCAAAAATTGTGGGTGCACGTAACCCCCATATATTCTTTGAATTCCCAGTGAGACAATGGCACTTTATACCAGTAGCAAAAATTGTGGGTGCACGTAACCCCAATATATTCTTTGAATTCCCAGTGAGACAATGGCACTATATACAGTAGCAAAAATTGTGGGTGCACATATCCCAATATATTCTTTGAATTCCCAGTCAGACAATGGCACTATATACCAGTAGCAAAAATTGTGGGTGCACGTAACCCCCATATATTCTTTGAATTCCCAGTCAGACAATGGCACTATATACCAGTAGCAAAAATTGTGGGTGCACATAACCCCAATATATTCTTTGAATTCCCAGTTAGACACTGGCACTATATACCAGTAGCAAAAATTGTGGGTGCACGTAACCCCCATATATTCTTTGAATTCCCAGTGAGACAATGGCACTATATACCAGTAGCAAAAATTGTGGGTGCACATAACCCCAATATATTCTTTGAATTCCCAGTGAGACAATGGCACCTTATACCAGTAGTAAAAAATTGTGGGTGCACATAACCCCAATATATTCTTTGAACTCCCAGTCAGACAATGGCACTATATACCAGTAGCAAAAATTGTGGGTGCACGTAACCCCCATATATTCTTTAAATTCCCAGTGAGACAATGGCACTATATACCAGTAGCAAAAATTGTGGGTGCACATAACCCCAATATATTCTTTGAATTCCCAGTGAGACAATGGCACTATATACCAGTAGCAAAAATTGTGGGTGCACGTAACCCCAATATATTCTTTGAATTACCAGTCAGAAACTGGCACTATATACCAGTAGCAAAAATTGTGGGTGCACGTAACCCCAATATATTCTTTGAATTACCAGTCAGAAACTGGCACTATATACCAGTAGCAAAAATTGTGGGTGCACGTAACCCCAATATATTCTTTGAATTCCCAGTGAGACAATGGCACTATATACCAGTAGCAAAAATTGTGGGTGCACGTAACCCCCATATATTCTTTGAATTCCCAGTGAGACAATGGCACTATATACCAGTAGCAAAAATTGTGGGTGCACATAACCCCAATATATTCTTTGAATTCCCAGTCAGACAATGGCACTATATACCAGTAGCAAAAATTGTGGGTGCACGTAAACCTCATATATTCTTTGAATTCCCAGTGAGACAATGGCACTTTATACCAATAGCAAAAATTGTGGGTGCACGTAACCCCAATATATTCTTTGAATTCCCAGTGAGACAATGGCACTATATACCAGTAGCAAAAATTGTGGGTGCACGTAACCCCCATATATTCTTTGAATTCCCAGTGAGACAATGGCACTATATAGCAGTAGCAAAAATTGTGGGTGCACGTAATCCCCCATATATTCTTTGAATTCCCAGTCAGACAATGGCACTATATACCAGTAGCAAAAATTGTGGGTGCACGTAACCCCCATATATTCTTTGAATTACCAGTCAGAAACTGGCACTATATAGCAGTAGCAAAAATTGTGGGTGCACATAACCCCAATATATTCTTTGAATTCCCAGTCAGACAATGGCACTATATACCAGTAGCAAAAATTGTGGGTGCACATAACCCCAATATATTCTTTGAATTCCCAGTGAGACAATGGCACTATATACCAGTAGCAAAAATTGTGGGTGCACATAACCCCAATATATTCTTTGAATTCCCAGTGAGACAATGGCACTATATACCAGTAGCAAAAATTGTGGGTGCACGTAACCCCAATATATTTTTTGAATTACCAGTCAGAAACTGGAACTATATACCAGTAGCAAAAATTGTGGGTGCACGTAACCCCCATATATTCTTTGAATTCCCAGTGAGACAATGGCACTATATACCAGTAGCAAAAATTGTGGGTGCACGTAACCCCCATATATTCTTTGAATTCCCAGTGAGACAATGGCACTATATAGCAGTAGCAAAAATTGTGGGTGCACGTAACCCCCATATATTCTTTGAATTCCCAGTCAGACAATGGCACTATATACCAGTAGCAAAAATTGTGGGTGCACATAACCCCAATATATTCTTTGAATTCCCAGTTAGACAATGGCACTATATACCAGTAGCAAAAATTGTGGGTGCACGTAACCCCCGTATATTCTTTGAATTCCCAGTGAGACAATGGCACTATATACCAGTAGTAAAAATTGTGGGTGCACATAACCCCAATATATTCTCTGAATTCCCAGTCAGACAATGGCACTATATACCAGTAGCAAAAATTGTGGGTGCACGTAACCCCAATATATTCTTTGAATTCCCAGTGAGACAATGGCACTATATAATAGTAGCAAAAATTGTGGGTGCACGTAACCCCCATATATTCTTTGAATTCCCAGTGAGACAATGGCACTATATACCAGTAGCAAAAATTGTGGGTGCACATAACCCCAATATATTCTTTGAATTCCCAGTCAGACAATGGCACTATATACCAGTAGCAAAAATTGTGGGTGCACGTAACCCCCATATATTCTTTGAATTCCCAGTAAGACAATGGCACTATATACCAGTAGCAATAATTGTGGGTGCACATAACCCTAATATATTCTTTGAATTCTTAGTGAGACAATGGCACTATATACCAGTAGCAAAAATTGTGGGTGCACATGACCCCAATATATTCTTTGAATTCCCAGTGAGACAATGGCACTATATACCAGTAGCAAAAATTATGGGTGCACGTAACCCCCATATATTCTTTGAATTCCCAGTAAGACAATGGCACTATATAGCAGTAGCAAAAATTGTGGGTGCACGTAATCCCAATATATTCTTTGAATTCCCAGTGAGACAATGGCACTATATACCAGTAGCAAAAATTGTGGGTGCACATAACCCCAATATATTCTTTGAATTCCCAGTCAGACAATGGCACTATATACCAGTAGCAAAAATTGTGGGTGCACATAACCCCAATATATTCTTTGAATTCCCAGTGAGACAATGGCACTATATACCAGTAGCAAAAATTGTGGGTGCACGTTACCCTCATATATTCTTTGAATTCCCAGTGAGACAATGGCACTATATAACAGTAGCAAAAATTGTGGGTGCACGTAACCCCCATATTCTTTGAATTCCCAGTGAGACAATGGCACTATATACCAGTAGCAAAAATTGTGGGTGCACATAACCCCAATATATTCTTTGAATTCCCAGTCAGACAATGGCACTATATACCAGTAGCAAAAATTGTGGGTGCACAAAACCCCCATATATTCTTTGAATTCCCAGTGAGACATTGGCACTATATACCAGTAGCAAAAATTGTGGGTGAACATAACCCCAATATATTCTTTGAATTCCCAGTGAGACAATGGCACTATATACCAGTAGCAAAAATTGTGGGTGCACGTAACCCCCATATATTCTTTGAATTCCCAGTGAGACAATGGCACTTTATACCAGTAGCAAAAATTGTGGGTGCACGTAACCCCAATATATTCTTTGAATTCCCAGTGAGACAATGGCACTATATACAGTAGCAAAAATTGTGGGTGCACATATCCCAATATATTCTTTGAATTCCCAGTCAGACAATGGCACTATATACCAGTAGCAAAAATTGTGGGTGCACGTAACCCCCATATATTCTTTGAATTCCCAGTCAGACAATGGCACTATATACCAGTAGCAAAAATTGTGGGTGCACATAACCCCAATATATTCTTTGAATTCCCAGTTAGACACTGGCACTATATACCAGTAGCAAAAATTGTGGGTGCACGTAACCCCCATATATTCTTTGAATTCCCAGTGAGACAATGGCACTATATACCAGTAGCAAAAATTGTGGGTGCACATAACCCCAATATATTCTTTGAATTCCCAGTGAGACAATGGCACCTTATACCAGTAGTAAAAAATTGTGGGTGCACATAACCCCAATATATTCTTTGAACTCCCAGTCAGACAATGGCACTATATACCAGTAGCAAAAATTGTGGGTGCACGTAACCCCCATATATTCTTTAAATTCCCAGTGAGACAATGGCACTATATACCAGTAGCAAAAATTGTGGGTGCACATAACCCCAATATATTCTTTGAATTCCCAGTGAGACAATGGCACTATATACCAGTAGCAAAAATTGTGGGTGCACGTAACCCCAATATATTCTTTGAATTACCAGTCAGAAACTGGCACTATATACCAGTAGCAAAAATTGTGGGTGCACGTAACCCCAATATATTCTTTGAATTACCAGTCAGAAACTGGCACTATATACCAGTAGCAAAAATTGTGGGTGCACGTAACCCCAATATATTCTTTGAATTCCCAGTGAGACAATGGCACTATATACCAGTAGCAAAAATTGTGGGTGCACGTAACCCCCATATATTCTTTGAATTCCCAGTGAGACAATGGCACTATATACCAGTAGCAAAAATTGTGGGTGCACATAACCCCAATATATTCTTTGAATTCCCAGTCAGACAATGGCACTATATACCAGTAGCAAAAATTGTGGGTGCACGTAAACCTCATATATTCTTTGAATTCCCAGTGAGACAATGGCACTTTATACCAATAGCAAAAATTGTGGGTGCACGTAACCCCAATATATTCTTTGAATTCCCAGTGAGACAATGGCACTATATACCAGTAGCAAAAATTGTGGGTGCACGTAACCCCCATATATTCTTTGAATTCCCAGTGAGACAATGGCACTATATAGCAGTAGCAAAAATTGTGGGTGCACGTAATCCCCCATATATTCTTTGAATTCCCAGTCAGACAATGGCACTATATACCAGTAGCAAAAATTGTGGGTGCACGTAACCCCCATATATTCTTTGAATTACCAGTCAGAAACTGGCACTATATAGCAGTAGCAAAAATTGTGGGTGCACATAACCCCAATATATTCTTTGAATTCCCAGTCAGACAATGGCACTATATACCAGTAGCAAAAATTGTGGGTGCACATAACCCCAATATATTCTTTGAATTCCCAGTGAGACAATGGCACTATATACCAGTAGCAAAAATTGTGGGTGCACATAACCCCAATATATTCTTTGAATTCCCAGTGAGACAATGGCACTATATACCAGTAGCAAAAATTGTGGGTGCACGTAACCCCAATATATTTTTTGAATTACCAGTCAGAAACTGGAACTATATACCAGTAGCAAAAATTGTGGGTGCACGTAACCCCCATATATTCTTTGAATTCCCAGTGAGACAATGGCACTATATACCAGTAGCAAAAATTGTGGGTGCACGTAACCCCCATATATTCTTTGAATTCCCAGTGAGACAATGGCACTATATAGCAGTAGCAAAAATTGTGGGTGCACGTAATCCCAATATATTCTTTGAATTCCCAGTGAGACAAAGGCACTATATACCAGTAGCAAAAATTGTGGGTGCACGTAACCCCCATATATTCTTTGAATTCCCAGTCAGACAATGGCACTATATACCAGTAGCAAAAATTGTGGGTGCACATAAGCCCAATATATTCTTTGAATTCTTAGTGAGACAATGACACTATATACCAGTAGCAAAAATTGTGGGTGCACGTAACCCCCATATATTCTTTGAATTCCCAGTGAGACAATGGCACTATATACCAGTAGCAAAAATTGTGGTTGCACGTAACCCCAATATATTCTTTGAATTCCCAGTGATACAATGGCACTATATACCAGTAGCAATAATTGTAGGTGCACGTAACCCCCATATATTCTTTGAATTCCCAGTGAGACAATGGCACTATATACCAGTAGCAATAATTGTGGGTGCACGTAACCCCCATATATTCTTTGAATTCCCAGTGAGACAATGGCACTATATACCAGTAGCAAAAATTGTGGGTGCACATAACACCAATATATTCTTTGAATTCCCAGTCAGACAATGGCACTATATACCAGTAGCAAAAATTGTGGGTGCACGTAACCCCCATATATTCTTTGAATTCCCAGTCAGACAATGGCACTATATACCAGTAGCAAAAATTGTGGGTGCACGTAACCCCAATATATTCTTTGAATTCCCAGTGAGACAATGGCACTATATACCAGTAGCAAAAATTGTGGGTGCACGTAACCCCCATATATTCTTTGAATTCCCAGTGAGACAATGGCACTATATACCAGTAGCAAAAATTGTGGGTGCACGGAACCCCAATATATTCTTTGAATTCCCAGTGAGACAATGGCACTATATACCAGTAGCAAAAATTGTGGGTGCACGTAACCCCAATATATTCTTTGAATTACCAGTCAGAAACTGGAACTATATACCAGTAGCAAAAATTGTGGGTGCACGTAACCCCAATATATTCTTTGAATTCCCAGTGAGACAATGGCACTATATACCAGTAGCAAAAATTGTGGGTGCACGTAACCCCAATATATTCGTTGAATTCCCAGTGAGACAATGGCACTATATACCAGTAGCAAGAATTGTGGGTGCACGTAACCCCCATATATTCTTTGAATTCCCAGTCAGACAATGGCACTATATACCAGTAGCAAAATTTGTGGGTGCACGTAACCCCCATATATTCTTTGAATTCCCAGTGAGACAATGGCACTATATACCAGTAGCAAAAATTGTGGGTGCACATAACCCCAATATATTCTTTGAATTCCCAGTGAGACAATGGCACTATATACCAGTATTAAAAATTGTGGGTGCACATAACCCCAATATATTCTTTGAATTCCCAGTCAGACAATGGCACTATATACCAGTAGCAAAAACTGTGGGTGCACGTAACCTCCATATATTCTTTGAATTCCCAGTGAGACAATGGCACTTTATACCAATAGCAAAAATTGTGGGTGCACATGACCCCAATATATTCTTTGAATTCCCAGTGAGACAATGGCACTATATACCAGTAGCAAAAATTGTGGGTGCACATAACCCCCATACATTCTTTGAATTCCCAGTCAGACAATGGCACTATATACCAGTAGCAAAAATTGTGGGTGCACATAACCCTAATATATTCTTTGAATTCTAAGTGAGACAATGGCACTATATACCAGTAGCAAAAAATGTGGGTGCACGTAACCCCCATATATTCTTTGAATTCCCAGTGAGACAATGGCACTATATACCAGTAGCAAAAATTGTGGGTGCACGTAACCCCAATATATTCTTTGAATTACCAGTCAGAAACTGGCACTATATACCAGTAGCAAAAATTGTGGGTGCACGTAACCCCAATATATTCTTTGAATTCCCAGTGAGACAATGGCACTATATACCAGTAGCAATAATTGTGGGTGCACGTAACCCCAATATATTCTTTGAATTCCCAGTCAGACAATGGCACTATATACCAGTAGCAAAAATTGTGGGTGCACGTAACCCCCATATATTCTTTGAATTCCCAGTCAGACAATGGCACTATATACCAGTAGCAAAAATTGTGGGTGCACGTAACCCCAATATATTCTTTGAATTCCCAGTGAGACAATGGCACTATATACCAGTAGCAAAAATTGTGGGTGCACGTAACCCCAATATATTCTTTGAATTCCCAGTCAGACAATGGCACTATATACCAGTAGCAAAAATTGTGGGTGCACGTAATCCCAATATATTCTTTGAATTCCCAGTCAGACAATGGCACTATATACCAGTAGCAAAAATTGTGGGTGCACGTAACCCCCATATATTCTTTGAATTCCCAGTCAGACAATGGCACTATATACCAGTAGCAAAAATTGTGGGTGCACATAACCCCAATATATTCTTTGAATTCCCAGTTAGACAATGGCACTATATACCAGTAGCAAAAATTGTGGGTGCACGTAACCCCCATATATTCTTTGAATTCCCAGTGAGACAATGGCACTATATACCAGTATTAAAAATTGTGGGTTCTAATAACCCCAATATATTCTTTGAATTACCAGTCAGAAACTGGCACTATATACCAGTAGCAAAAATTGTGGGTGCACGTAACCCCAATATATTCTTTGAATTCCCAGTGAGACAATGGCACTATATTCCAGTAGCAAAAATTGTGGGTGCACGTAACCCCAATATATTCTTTGAATTCCCAGTGAGACAATGGCACTATATACCAGTAGCAAAAATTGTGGGTGCACGTAACCCCAATATATTCTTTGAATTACCAGTCAGAAACTGGCACTATATACCAGTAGCAAAAATTGTGGGTGCACGTAACCCCAATATATTCTTTGAATTCCCAGTGAGACAATGGCACTATATACCAGTAGCAATAATTGTGGGTGCACGTAACCCCCATATATTCTTTGAATTCCCAGTGAGACAATGGCACTATATACCAGTAGCAAAAATTGTGGGTGCACATAACCCCAATATATTCTTTGAATTCCCAGTCAGACAATGGCACTATATACCAGTAGCAAAAATTGTGGGTGCACGTAACCCCATATATTCTTTGAATTCCCAGTGAGACAATGGCACTATATACCAGTAGCAAAAATTGTGGGTGCACATAACCCCAATATATTCTTTGAATTCCCAGTGAGACAATGGCACTATATACCAGTAGCAAAAATTGTGGGTGCACGTAACCCCCATATATTCTTTGAATTCCCAGTGAGACAATGGCACTATATACCAGTAGCAAAAATTGTGGGTGCACGTAACCCCAATATATTCTTTGAATTCCCAGTGAGACAATGGCACTATATACCAGTAGCAAAAATTGTGGGTGCACATAACCCCAATATATTCTTTGAATTCTTAGTGAGACAATGTCACTATATACCAGTAGCAAAAAATGTGGGTGCATGTAACCCCCATATATTCTTTGAATTCCCAGTGAGACAATGGCACTATATACCAGTAGCAAAAATTGTGGGTGCACGTAACCCCAATATATTCTTTGAATTCCCAGTGAGACAATGGCACTATATACCAGTAGCAAAAATTGTGGGTGCACATAACCCCAATATATTCTTTGAATTCCCAGTCAGACAATGGCACTATATACCAGTAGCAAAAATTGTGGGTGCACGTAATCCCAATATATTCTTTGAATTCCCAGTGAGACAATGGCACTATATACCAGTAGCAAAAATTGTGGGTTCACGTAACCCCCATATATTTTTTGAATTCCAAGTCAGACAATGGCACTATATACCAGTAGCAAAAATTGTGGGTGCACAAAACCCCCATATATTCTTTGAATTCCCAGTGAGACATTGGCACTATATACCAGTAGCAAAAATTGTGGGTGAACATAACCCCAATATATTCTTTGAATTCCCAGTGAGACAATGGCACTATATACCAGTAGCAAAAATTGTGGGTGCACGTAACCCCAATATATTCTTTGAATTCCCAGTGAGACAATGGCACTTTATACCAGTAGCAAAAATTGTGGGTGCACGTAACCCCAATATATTCCTTGAATTCCCAGTGAGACAATGGCACTATATACAGTAGCAAAAATTGTGGGTGCACGTAACCCCCATATATTCTTTGAATTCCCAGTAAGACAATGGCACTATATAGCAGTAGCAAAAATTGTGGGTGCACGTAATCCCAATATATTCTTTGAATTCCCAGTCAGACAATGGCACTATATACCAGTAGCAAAAATTGTGGGTGCACGTAACCCCCATATATTCTTTGAATTCCCAGTCAGACAATGGCACTATATACCAGTAGCAAAAATTGTGGGTGCACATAACCCCAATATATTCTTTGAATTCCCAGTTAGACAATGGCACTATATACCAGTAGCAAAAATTGTGGGTGCACGTAACCCCCGTATATTCTTTGAATTCCCAGTGAGACAATGGCACTATATACCAGTAGTAAAAATTGTGGGTGCACATAACCCCAATATATTCTCTGAATTCCCAGTCAGACAATGGCACTATATACCAGTAGCAAAAATTGTGGGTGCACGTAACCCCCATATATTCTTTGAATTCCCAGTGAGACAATGGCACTATATAATAGTAGCAAAAATTGTGGGTGCACGTAACCCCCATATATTCTTTGAATTCCCAGTGAGACAATGGCACTATATACCAGTAGCAAAAATTGTGGGTGCACATAACCCCAATATATTCTTTGAATTCCCAGTCAGACAATGGCACTATATACCAGTAGCAAAAATTGTGGGTGCACGTAACCCCCATATATTCTTTGAATTCCCAGTAAGACAATGGCACTATATACCAGTAGCAATAATTGTGGGTGCACATAACCCTAATATATTCTTTGAATTCTTAGTGAGACAATGGCACTATATACCAGTAGCAAAAATTGTGGGTGCACATGACCCCAATATATTCTTTGAATTCCCAGTGAGACAATGGCACTATATACCAGTAGCAAAAATTATGGGTGCACGTAACCCCCATATATTCTTTGAATTCCCAGTAAGACAATGGCACTATATAGCAGTAGCAAAAATTGTGGGTGCACGTAATCCCAATATATTCTTTGAATTCCCAGTGAGACAATGGCACTATATACCAGTAGCAAAAATTGTGGGTGCACATAACCCCAATATATTCTTTGAATTCCCAGTCAGACAATGGCACTATATACCAGTAGCAAAAATTGTGGGTGCACATAACCCCAATATATTCTTTGAATTCCCAGTGAGACAATGGCACTATATACCAGTAGCAAAAATTGTGGGTGCACGTTACCCTCATATATTCTTTGAATTCCCAGTGAGACAATGGCACTATATAACAGTAGCAAAAATTGTGGGTGCACGTAACCCCCATATTCTTTGAATTCCCAGTGAGACAATGGCACTATATACCAGTAGCAAAAATTGTGGGTGCACATAACCCCAATATATTCTTTGAATTCCCAGTCAGACAATGGCACTATATACCAGTAGCAAAAATTGTGGGTGCACAAAACCCCCATATATTCTTTGAATTCCCAGTGAGACATTGGCACTATATACCAGTAGCAAAAATTGTGGGTGAACATAACCCCAATATATTCTTTGAATTCCCAGTGAGACAATGGCACTATATACCAGTAGCAAAAATTGTGGGTGCACGTAACCCCCATATATTCTTTGAATTCCCAGTGAGACAATGGCACTTTATACCAGTAGCAAAAATTGTGGGTGCACGTAACCCCAATATATTCTTTGAATTCCCAGTGAGACAATGGCACTATATACAGTAGCAAAAATTGTGGGTGCACGTAACCCCCATATATTCTTTGAATTCCCAGTAAGACAATGGCACTATATACCAGTAGCAAAAATTGTGGGTGCACGTAACCCCCATATATTCTTTGAATTCCCAGTCAGACAATGGCACTATATACCAGTAGCAAAAATTGTGGGTGCACATAACCCCAATATATTCTTTGAATTCCCAGTTAGACACTGGCACTATATACCAGTAGCAAAAATTGTGGGTGCACGTAACCCCCATATATTCTTTGAATTCCCAGTGAGACAATGGCACTATATACCAGTAGCAAAAATTGTGGGTGCACATAACCCCAATATATTCTTTGAATTACCAGTCAGAAACTGGCACTATATACCAGTAGCAAAAATTGTGGGTGCACGTAACCCCAATATATTCTTTGAATTCCCAGTGAGACAATGACACTATATAATAGTAGCAAAAATTGTGGGTACATGTAACCCCCATATATTCTTTGAATTCCCAGTGAGACAATGGCACTATATACCAGTAGCAAAAATTGTGGGTGCACATAACCCCAATATATTCTTTGAATTCCCAGTCAGACAATGGCACTATATACCAGTAGCAAAAATTGTGGGTGCACGTAACCCCCATATATTCTTTGAATTCCCAGTCAGACAATGGCACTATATACCAGTAGCAATAATTGTGGGTGCACATAACCCTAATATATTCTTTGAATTCTTAGTGAGACAATGGCACTATATACCAGTAGCAAAAATTATGGGTGCACGTAACCCCCATATATTCTTTGAATTCCCAGTAAGACAATGGCACTATATAGCAGTAGCAAAAATTGTGGGTGCACGTAATCCCAATATATTCTTTGAATTCCCAGTCAGACAATGGCACTATATACCAGTAGCAAAAATTGTGGGTGCACATAACCCCAATATATTCTTTGAATTCCCAGTGAGACAATGGCACTATATACCAGTAGCAAAAATTGTAGGTGCACATAACCCCAATATATTCTTTGAATTCCCAGTTAGACAATGGCACTATATACCAGTAGCAAAAATTGTGGGTGCACGTAACCCCCATATATTCTTTGAATTCCCAGTCAGACAATGGCACTATATACCAGTAGCAAAAATTGTGGGTGCACATAACCCCAATATATTCTTTGAATTCCCAGTGAGACAATGGCACTATATACCAGTAGCAAAAATTGTGGGTGCACGTTACCCTCATATATTCTTTGAATTCCCAGTGAGACAATGGCACTATATACCAGTAGCAAAAATTGTGGGTGCACGTAACCCCCATATATTCTTTGAATTCCCAGTGAGACAATGGCACTATATACCAGTAGCAAAAATTGTGGGTGCACATAACCCCAATATATTCTTTGAATTCCCAGTCAGACAATGGCACTATATACCAGTAGCAAAAATTGTGGGTGCACGTAACCCCCATATATTCTTTGAATTCCCAGTGAGACAATGGCACTATATACCAGTAGCAAAAATTGTGGGTGCACATAACCCCAATATATTCTTTGAATTCCCAGTGAGACAATGGCACCTTATACCAGTAGTAAAAAATTGTGGGTGCACATAACCCCAATATATTCTTTGAACTCCCAGTCAGACAATGGCACTATATACCAGTAGCAAAAATTGTGGGTGCACGTAACCCCCATATATTCTTTAAATTCCCAGTGAGACAATGGCACTATATACCAGTAGCAAAAATTGTGGGTGCACATAACCCCAATATATTCTTTGAATTCCCAGTGAGACAATGGCACTATATACCAGTAGCAAAAATTGTGGGTGCACGTAACCCCAATATATTCTTTGAATTACCAGTCAGAAACTGGCACTATATACCAGTAGCAAAAATTGTGGGTGCACGTAACCCCAATATATTCTTTGAATTACCAGTCAGAAACTGGCACTATATACCAGTAGCAAAAATTGTGGGTGCACGTAACCCCAATATATTCTTTGAATTCCCAGTGAGACAATGGCACTATATACCAGTAGCAAAAATTGTGGGTGCACGTAACCCCCATATATTCTTTGAATTCCCAGTGAGACAATGGCACTATATACCAGTAGCAAAAATTGTGGGTGCGCATAACCCCAATATATTCTTTGAATTCCCAGTCAGACAATGGCACTATATACCAGTAGCAAAAATTGTGGGTGCACGTAAACCTCATATATTCTTTGAATTCCCAGTGAGACAATGGCACTTTATACCAATAGCAAAAATTGTGGGTGCACGTAACCCCAATATATTCTTTGAATTCCCAGTGAGACAATGGCACTATATACCAGTAGCAAAAATTGTGGGTGCACGTAACCCCCATATATTCTTTGAATTCCCAGTGAGACAATGGCACTATATAGCAGTAGCAAAAATTGTGGGTGCACGTAATCCCCCATATATTCTTTGAATTCCCAGTCAGACAATGGCACTATATACCAGTAGCAAAAATTGTGGTTGCACGTAACCCCCATATATTCTTTGAATTACCAGTCAGAAACTGGCACTATATAGCAGTAGCAAAAATTGTGGGTGCACATAACCCCAATATATTCTTTGAATTCCCAGTCAGACAATGGCACTATATACCAGTAGCAAAAATTGTGGGTGCACATAACCCCAATATATTCTTTGAATTCCCAGTGAGACAATGGCACTATATACCAGTAGCAAAAATTGTGGGTGCACATAACCCCAATATATTCTTTGAATTCCCAGTGAGACAATGGCACTATATACCAGTAGCAAAAATTGTGGGTGCACATAACCCCAATATATTCTTTAAATTCCCAGTCAGACAATGGCACTATATACCAGTAGCAAAAATTGTGGGTGCACGTAACCCCCATATATTCTTTGAATTCCCAGTGAGACAATGGCAATATATACCAGTAGCAAAAATTGTGGGTGCACGTAACCCCCATATATTCTTTGAATTCCCAGTGAGACAATGGCACTATATACCAGTAGCAAAAATTGTGGGTGCACATAACCCCAATATATTCTTTGAATTCCCAGTCAGACAATGGCACTATATACCAGTAGCAAAAATTGTGGGTGCACGTAACCCTCATATATACTTTGAATTCCCAGTGAGACAATGGCACTTTATACCAATAGCAAAAATTGTGGGTGCACGTAACCCCAATATATTCTTTGAATTCCCAGTGAGACAATGGCACTATATACCAGTAGCAAAAATTGTGGGTGCACGTAACCCCCATATATTCTTTGAATTCCCAGTGAGACAATGGCACTATATAGCAGTAGCAAAAATTGTGGGTGCACGTAATCCCAATATATTCTTTGAATTCCCAGTGAGACAATGGCACTATATACCAGTAGCAAAAATTGTGGGTGCACGTAATCCCAATATATTCTTTGAATTCCCAGTGAGACAATGGCACTTTATACCAATAGCAAAAATTGTGGGTGCACATAACCCCAATATATTCTTTGAATTCTTAGTGAGACAATGGCACTATATACCAGTAGCAAAAAATGTGGGTGCACGTAACCCCCATATATTCTTTGAATTCCCAGTGAGACAATGGCACTATATACCAGTAGCAAAAATTGTGGGTGCACGTAACCCCAATATATTCTTTGAATTACCAGTCAGAAACTGGCACTATATACCAGTAGCAAAAATTGTGGGTGCACGTAACCCCCATATATTCTTTGAATTCCCAGTGAGACAATGGCACTATATACCAGTAGCAAAAATTGTGGGTGCACGTGACCCCAATATATTCTTTGAATTCCCAGTCAGACAATGGCACTATATACCAGTAGCAAAAATTGTGGGTGCACATAACCCCAATATATTCTTTGAATTCCCAGTGAGACAATGGCACTATATACCAGTAGCAAAAATTGTGGGTGCACATAACCCCAATATATTCTTTGAATTCCCAGTCAGACAATGGCACTATATACCAGTAGCAAAAATTGTGGGTGTACATAACCCCAATATATTCTTTGAATTCCCAGTCAGACAATGGCACTATATACCAGTAGCAAAAATTGTGGGTGCACATAACCCCAATATTTTCTTTGAATTCCCAGTCAGACAATGGCACTATATACCAGTAGCAAAAATTGTGGGTGCACGTAAACCCCATATATTCTTTGAATTCCCAATCAGACAATGGCACTATATACCAGTAGCAACAATTGTGGGTGCACGTAAACCCCATATATTCTTTGAATTCCCAGTGAGACAATGGCACTATATACCAGTATTAAAAATTGTAGGTGCACATAACCCCAATATATTCTTTGAATTCCCAGTCAGACAATGGCACTATATACCAGTAGCAAAAATTGTGGGTGCACATAACCCCAATATATTCTTTGAATTCCCAGTGAGACAATGGCACTATATACCAGTATTAAAAATTGTAGGTGCACATAACCCCAATATATTCTTTGAATTCCCAGTCAGACAATGGCACTATATACCAGTAGCAAAAATTGTGGGTGCACGTAACCTCCATATATTCTTTGAATTCCCAGTGAGACAATGGCACTTTATACCAATAGCAAAAATTGTGGGTGCACATGACCCCAATATATTCTTTGAATTCCCAGTCAGACAATGGCACTATATACCAGTAGCAATAATTGTGGGTGCACGTAACCCCCATATATTCTTTGAATTCCCAGTCAGACAATGGCACTATATACCAGTAGCAAAAATTGTGGGTGCACATAACCCCAATATATTCTTTGAATTCCCAGTCAGACAATGGCACTATATACCAGTAGCAAAAATTGTGGGTGCACGTAACCCCCATATATTCTTTGAATTCCCAGTGAGACAATGGCACTATATACCAGTAGCAAAAATTTTGGGTGCACGTAACCCCAATATATTCTTTGAATTCCCAGTGAGACAATGGCACTATATACCAGGAGCAAAAATTGTGGGTGCACATGACCCCAATATATTCTTTGAATTCCCAGTGAGACAATGGCACTATATACCAGTAGCAAAAATTGTGGGTGCACGTAACCCCCATATATTCTTTGAATTCCCAGTAAGACAATGGCACTATATAGCAGTAGCAAAAATTGTGGGTGCACATAACCCCAATATATTCTTTGAATTTTCAGTCAGACAATGGCACTATATACCAGTAGCAAAAATTGTGGGTGCACGTAACCCCATATATTCTTTGAATTCCCAGTCAGACAATGGCACTATATACCAGTAGCAAAAATTGTGGGTGCACATAACCCCAATATATTCTTTGAATTCCCAGTGAGACAATGGCACTATATACCAGTAGCAAAAATTGTGGGTGCACGTAACCCCAATATATTCTTTGAATTCTTAGTGAGACAATGGCACTATATACCAGTAGCAAAAATTGTGGGTGCACGTAACCCCAATATATTCTTTGATTTCTTAGTGAGACAATGGCACTATATACCAGTAGCAAAAATTGTGGGTGCACGTTACCCCAATATATTCTTTGAATTACCAGTCAGAAACTGGCACTATATACCAGTAGCAAAAATTGTGGGTGCACGTAACCCCAATATATTCTTTGAATTCCCAGTGAGACAATGGCACTATATACCAGTAGCAATAATTGTGGGTGCACGTAACCCCCATATATTCTTTGAATTCCCAGTGAGACAATGGCACTATATACCAGTAGCAAAAATTGTGGGTGCACATAACCCCAATATATTCTTTGAATTACCAGTCAGAAACTGGCACTATATACCAGTAGCAAAAATTGTGGGTGCACGTAACCCCCATATATTCTTTGAATTACCAGTGAGACAATGGCACTATGTACCAGTAGCAAAAATTGTGGGTGCACATAACCCCAATATATTCTTTGAATTCGCAGTGAGACAATGGCACTATATACCAGTAGTAAAAAATGTGGGTGCACATAACCCCAATATATTCTTTAAATTCGCAGTGAGACAATGGCACTATATACCAGTAGTAAAAATTGTGGTTGCACATAACCCCAATATATTCTTTGAATTCCCAGTCAGACAATGGCACTATATACCAGTAGCAAAAATTGTGGGTGCACGTAACCCCCATATATTCTTTGAATTCCCAGTGAGACAATGGCACTATATACCAGTAGCAAAAATTGTGGGTGCACGTAACCCCAATATATTCTTTGAATTACCAGTCAGAAACTGGCACTATATACCAGTAGCAAAAATTGTGGGTGCACGTAACCCCAATATATTCTTTGAATTCCCAGTCAGACAATGGCACTATATACCAGTAGCAATAATTGTGGGTGCACGTAACCCCCATATATTCTTTGAATTCCCAGTGAGACAATGGCACTTTATACCAATAGCAAAAATTGTGGGTGCACATGACCCCAATATATTCTTTGAATTCCCAGTGAGACAATGGCACTATATCAGTAGCAAAAATTGTGGGTGCACGTAACCCCAATATATTCTTTGAATTCTTAGTGAGACAATGGCACTATATACCAGTAGCAAAAATTGTGGGTGCACGTAACCCCAATATATTCTTTGAATTCTTAGTGAGACAATGGCACTATATACCAGTAGCAAAAATTGTGGGTGCACATAACCCCAATATATTCTTTGAATTCCCAGTGAGACAATGGCACTATATACCAGTAGCAAAAATTGTGGGTGCACGTAACCCCAATATATTCTTTGAATTCTTAGTGAGACAATGGCACTATATACCAGTAGCAAAAATTGTGGGTGCACGTAACCCCAATATATTCTTTGAATTCCCAGTGAGACAATGGCACTATATACCAGTAGCAAAAATTGTGGGTGCACGTTACCCCAATATATTCTTTGAATTACCAGTCAGAAACTGGCACTATATACCAGTAGCAAAAATTGTGGGTGCACATAACCCCAATATATTCTTTGAAATCCCAGTGAGACAATGGCACTATATACCAGTAGCAAAAATTGTGGGTGCACGTAACCCCCATATATTCTTTGAATTCCCAGTGAGACAATGGCACTATATAACAGTAGCAAAAATTGTGGGTGCACATAACCCCAATATATTCTTTGAATTCCCAGTGAGACAATGGCACTATATACCAGTAGTAAAAATTGTGGGTGCACATAACCCCAATATATTCTTTGAATTCCCAGTCAGACAATGGCACTATATACCAGTAGCAAAAATTGTGGGTGCACGTAACCCCAATATATTCTTTGAATTCTTAGTGAGACAATGGCACTATATACCAGTAGCAAAAATTGTGGGTGCACGTAACCCCAATATATTCTTTGAATTCCCAGTGAGACAATGGCACTATATACCAGTAGCAAAAATTGTGGGTGCACGTTACCCCAATATATTCTTTGAATTACCAGTCAGAAACTGGCACTATATACCAGTAGCAAAAATTGTGGGTGCACGTAACCCCAATATATTCTTTGAATTCCCAGTGAGACAATGGCACTATATACCAGTAGCAAAAATTGTGGGTGCACATAACCCCAATATATTCTTTGAATTCTTAGTGAGACAATGGCACTATATACCAGTAGCAAAAATTGTGGGTGCACATGACCCCAATATATTCTTTGAATTCCCAGTCAGACAATGGCACTATATACCAGTAGCAAAAATTGTGGGTGCACATGACCCCAATATATTCTTTGAATTCCCAGTGAGACAATGGCACTATATACCAGTAGCAAAAATTGTGGGTGCACGTAACCCCCATATATTCTTTGAATTCCCAGTAAGACAATGGCACTATATAGCAGTAGCAAAAATTGTGGGTGCACGTAATCCCAATATATTCTTTGAATTCCCAGTCAGACAATGGCACTATATACCAGTAGCAAAAATTGTGGGTGCACGTAACCCCCATATATTCTTTGAATTCCCAGTCAGACAATGGCACTATATACCAGTAGAAAAAATTGTGGGTGCACATAACCCCAATATATTCTTTGAATTCTTAGTGAGACAATGGCACTATATACCAGTAGCAAAAATTGTGGGTGCACATGACCCCAATATATTCTTTGAATTCCCAGTCAGACAATGGCACTATATACCAGTAGCAAAAATTGTGGGTGCACGTAACCCCAATATATTCTTTGAATTCCCAGTGAGACAATGGCACTATATACCAGTAGCAAAAATTGTGGGTGCACGTAACCCCCATATATTCTTTGAATTCCCAGTCAGACAATGGCACTATATACCAGTAGCAAAAATTGTGGGTGCACATAACCCCAATATATTCTTTGAATTCCCAGTCAGACAATGGCTCTATATACCAGTAGAAAAAATTGTGGGTGCACATAACTCCAATATATTCTTTGAATTCCCAGTGAGACAATGGCACTATATACCAGTAGCAAAAATTGTAGGTGCACGTAACCCCCATATATTCTTTGAATTCCCAGTCAGACAATGGCACTATATACCAGTAGCAAAAATTGTGGGTGCACATAACCCCAATATATTCTTTGAATTCCCAGTGAGACAATGGCACTATATACCAGTAGCAAAAATTGTGGGTGCACGTAACCCCAATATATTCTTTGAATTCCCAGTGAGACAATGGCACTATATACCAGTAGCAAAAATTGTGGGTGCACGTAACCCCAATATATTCTTTGAATTACCAGTCAGAAACTGGCACTATATACCAGTAGCAAAAATTGTGGGTGCACGTAACCCCAATATATTCTTTGAATTCCCAGTGAGACAATGGCACTATATACCAGTAGCAATAATTGTGGGTGCACGTAACCCCCATATATTCTTTGAATTCCCAGTGAGACAATGGCACTATATACCAGTAGCAAAAATTGTGGGTGCACATAACTTCAATATATTCTTTGAATTCCCAGTGAGACAATGGCACTATATACCAGTAGCAAAAATTGTGGGTGCACGTAACCCCAATATATTCTTTGAATTCTTAGTGAGACAATGGCACTATATACCAGTAGCAAAAAATGTGGGTGCACGTAACCCCCATATATTCTTTGAATTCCCAGTGAGACAATGGCACTATATACCAGTAGCAAAAATTGTGGGTGCACGTAACCCCAATATATTCTTTGATTTCCCAGTGAGACAATGGCACTATATACCAGTAGCAAAAATTGTGGGTGCACGTAACCCCAATATATTCTTTGAATTACCAGTCAGAAACTGGCACTATATACCAGTAGCAAAAATTGTGGGTGCACGTAACCCCCATATATTCTTTGAATTCCCAGTGAGACAATGGCACTATATACCAGTAGCAAAAATTGTGGGTGCACATAACCCCAATATATTCTTTGAATTCCCAGTCAGACAATGGCACTATATACCAGTAGCAAAAATTGTGGGTGCACGTAACCCCCATATATTCTTTGAATTCCCAGTGAGACAATGGCACTATATACCAGTAGCAAAAATTGTGGGTGCACGTAACCCCCATATATTCTTTGAATTCCCAGTGAGACAATGGCACTATATACCAGTAGCAAAAATTGTGGGTGCACGTAACCCCCATATATTCTTTGAATTCCCAGTCAGACAATGGCACTATATACCAGTAGCAAAAATTGTGGGTGCACATAACCCCAATATATTCTTTGAATTCTTAGTGAGACAATGGCACTATATAACAGTAGCAAAAATTGTGGGTGCACGTAACCCCAATATATTCTTTGAATTCCCAATCAGACAATGGCACTATAAACCAGTAGCAAAAATTGTGGGTGCACATAACTCCAATATATTCTTTGAATTCCCAGTGAGACAATGGCACTATATACCAGTAGCAAAAATTGTAGGTGCACGTAACCCCCATATATTCTTTGAATTCCCAGTCAGACAATGGCACTATATACCAATAGCAAAAATTGTGGGTGCACATAACCCCAATATATTCTTTGAATTCCCAGTGAGACAATGGCACTATATACCAGTAGCAAAAATTGTGGGTGCACGTAACCCCAATATATTCTTTGAATTCCCAGTGAGACAATGGCACTATATAGCAGTAGCAAAAATTGTGGGTGCACGTAACCCCAATATATTCTTTGAATTACCAGTCAGAAACTGGCACTATATACCAGTAGCAAAAATTGTGGGTGCACGTAACCCCAATATATTCTTTGAATTCTCAGTGAGACAATGGCACTATATACCAGTAGCAATAATTGTGGGTGCACGTAACCCCCATATATTCTTTGAATTCCCAGTGAGACAATGGCACTATATACCAGTAGCAAAAATTGTGGGTGCACATAACTTCAATATATTCTTTGAATTCCCAGTGAGACAATGGCACTATATACCAGTAGCAAAAATTGTGGGTGCACGTAACCCCCATATATTCTTTGAATTCCCAGTGAGACAATGGCACTATATACCAGTAGCAAAAATTGTGGGTGCACGTAACCCCAATATATTCTTTGAATTCCCAGTGAGACAATGGCACTATATACCAGTAGCAAAAATTGTGGGTGCACATAACCCCAATATATTCTTTAAATTCCCAGTCAGACAATGGCTCTATATACCAGTAGAAAAAATTGTGGGTGCACATAACTCCAATATATTCTTTGAATTCCCAGTGAGACAATGGCACTATATACCAGTAGCAAAAATTGTAGGTGCACGTAACCCCCATATATTCTTTGAATTCCCAGTCAGACAATGGCACCATATACCAGTAGCAAAAATTGTGGGTGCACATAACCCCAATATATTCTTTGAATTCCCAGTGAGACAATGGCACTATATACCAGTAGCAAAAATTGTGGGTGCACGTAACCCCAATATATTCTTTGAATTCCCAGTGAGACAATGGCACTATATACCAGTAGCAAAAATTGTGGGTGCACGTAACCCCAATATATTATTTGAATTCCCAGTGAGACAATGGCACTATATACCAGTAGCAAAAATTGTGGGTGCACGTAACCCCAATATATTCTTTGAATTCCCAGTGAGACAATGGCACTATATACCAGTAGCAATAATTGTGGGTGCACCTAACCCCCATATATTCTTTGAATTCCCAGTGAGACAATGGCACTATATACCAGTAGCAAAAATTGTGGGTGCACATAACTTCAATATATTCTTTGAATTCCCAGTGAGACAATGGCACTATATACCAGTAGCAAAAATTGTGGGTGCACGTAACCCCAATATATTCTTTGAATTCTTAGTGAGACAATGGCACTATATACCAGTAGCAAAAAATGTGGGTGCACGTAACCCCCATATATTCTTTGAATTCCCAGTGAGACAATGGCACTATATACCAGTAGCAAAAATTGTGGGTGCACGTAACCCCAATATATTCTTTGAATTCCCAGTGAGACAATGGCACTATATACCAGTAGCAAAAATTGTGGGTGCACATAACTTCAATATATTCTTTGAATTCCCAGTGAGACAATGGCACTATATACCAGTAGCAAAAATTGTGGGTGCACGTAACCCCCATATATTCTTTGAATTCCCAATGAGACAATGGCACTATATACCAGTAGCAAAAATTGTGGGTGCACATAACCCCAATATATTCTTTGAATTTCCAGTCAGACAATGGCACTATATACCAGTAGCAAAAATTGTGGGTGCACGTAACCCCCATATATTCTTTGAATTCCCAGTGAGACAATGGCACTATATACCAGTAGCAAAAATTGTGGGTGCACGTAACCCCAATATATTCTTTGAATTCTTAGTGAGACAATGGCACTATATACCAGTAGCAAAAAATGTGGGTGCACGTAACCCCCATATATTCTTTGAATTCCCAGTGAGACAATGGCACTATATACCAGTAGCAAAAATTGTGGGTGCACGTAACCCCAATATATTCTTTGATTTCCCAGTCAGACAATAACACTATATACCAGTAGCAAAAATTGTGGGTGCACGTAACCCCAATATATTCTTTGAATTACCAGTCAGAAACTGGCACTATATACCAGTAGCAAAAATTGTGGGTGCACGTAACCCCCATATATTCTTTGAATTCCCAGTGAGACAATGGCACTATATACCAGTAGCAAAAATTGTGGGTGCACATAACCCCAATATATTCTTTGAATTCGCAGTCAGACAATGGCACTATATACCAGTAGCAAAAATTGTGGGTGCACGTAACCCCCATATATTCTTTGAATTCCCAGTGAGACAATGGCACTATATAACAGTAGCAAAAATTGTGGGTGCACATAACCCCAATATATTCTTTGAATTCCCAGTGAGACAATGGCACTATATACCAGTAGTAAAAATTGTGGGTGCACGTAACCCCAATATATTCTTTGAATTCCCAGTCAGACAATGGCACTATATACCAGTAGCAAAAATTGTGGGTGCACGTAACCCCCATATATTCTTTGAATTCCCACTGAGACAATGGCACTATATACCAGTAGCAAAAATTGTGGGTGCACGTAACCCCAATATATTCTTTGAATTACCAGTCAGAAACTGGCACTATATGGCAGTAGCAAGAAATGAGGGTATTTATAACCCCAATATATTCTTTGAATTACCAGTCAGAAACTGGCACTATATGGCAGTAGCAAGAAATGAGGGTATTTGTAACCCCAATATATTCTTTGAATTCCCAGTCAGACAATGGCACTATATACCAGTAGCAAAAATTGTGGGTGAACATGACCCCAATATATTCTTTGAATTCCCAGTGAGACAATGGCACTATATACCAGTAGCAAAAATTGTGGGTGCACGTAACCCCAATATATTCTTTGAATTCTTAGTGAGACAATGGCACTATATACCAGTAGCAAAAATTGTGGGTGCACATAACCCCAATATATTCTTTGAATTCCCAGTGAGACAATGGCACTATATACCAGTAGCAAAAATTGTGGGTGCACGTAACCCCAATATATTCTTTGAATTCTTAGTGAGACAATGGCACTATATACCAGTAGCAAAAATTGTGGGTGCACGTAACCCCAATATATTCTTTGATTTCTTAGTGAGACAATGGCACTATATACCAGTAGCAAAAATTGTGGGTGCACGTTACCCCAATATATTCTTTGAATTACCAGTCAGAAACTGGCACTATATACCAGTAGCAAAAATTGTGGGTGCACGTAACCCCAATATATTCTTTGAATTCCCAGTGAGACAATGGCACTATATACCAGTAGCAATAATTGTGGGTGCACGTAACCCCCATATATTCTTTGAATTCCCAGTGAGACAATGGCACTATATACCAGTAGCAAAAATTGTGGGTGCACATAACCCCAATATATTCTTTGAATTACCAG
This sequence comes from Leptodactylus fuscus, assembly GCF_031893055.1. NCBI lineage: Eukaryota > Metazoa > Chordata > Amphibia > Anura > Leptodactylidae > Leptodactylus > Leptodactylus fuscus. Next base: position 77,212 of record NW_027440571.1, read on the forward strand.
TCAGAAACTGGCACTATATACCAGTAGCAAAAATTGTGGGTGCACGTAACCCCCATATATTCTTTGAATTACCAGTGAGACAATGGCACTATGTACCAGTAGCAAAAATTGTGGGTGCACATAACCCCAATATATTCTTTGAATTCGCAGTGAGACAATGGCACTATATACCAGTAGTAAAAAATGTGGGTGCACATAACCCCAATATATTCTTTAAATTCGCAGTGAGACAATGGCACTATATACCAGTAGTAAAAATTGTGGGTGCACATAACCCCAATATATTCTTTGAATTCCCAGTCAGACAATGGCACTATATACCAGTAGCAAAAATTGTGGGTGCACGTAACCCCCATATATTCTTTGAATTCCCAGTGAGACAATGGCACTATATACCAGTAGCAAAAATTGTGGGTGCACGTAACCCCAATATATTCTTTGAATTACCAGTCAGAAACTGGCACTATATACCAGTAGCAAAAATTGTGGGTGCACGTAACCCCCATATATTCTTTGAATTCCCAGTGAGACAATGGCACTATATACCAGTAGCAATAATTGTGGGTGCACGTAACCCCCATATATTCTTTGAATTCCCAGTGAGACAATGGCACTTTATACCAATAGCAAAAATTGTGGGTGCACATGACCCCAATATATTCTTTGAATTCCCAGTGAGACAATGGCACTATATACCAGTAGCAAAAATTGTGGGTGCACGTAACCCCAATATATTCTTTGAATTCTTAGTGAGACAATGGCACTATATACCAGTAGCAAAAATTGTGGGTGCACGTAACCCCAATATATTCTTTGAATTCTTAGTGAGACAATGGCACTATATACCAGTAGCAAAAATTGTGGGTGCACATAACCCCAATATATTCTTTGAATTCCCAGTGAGACAATGGCACTATATACCAGTAGCAAAAATTGTGGGTGCACGTAACCCCAATATATTCTTTGAATTCTTAGTGAGACAATGGCACTATATACCAGTAGCAAAAATTGTGGGTGCACGTAACCCCAATATATTCTTTGAATTCCCAGTGAGACAATGGCACTATATACCAGTAGCAAAAATTGTGGGTGCACGTTACCCCAATATATTCTTTGAATTACCAGTCAGAAACTGGCACTATATACCAGTAGCAAAAATTGTGGGTGCACATAACCCCAATATATTCTTTGAAATCCCAGTGAGACAATGGCACTATATACCAGTAGCAAAAATTGTGGGTGCACGTAACCCCCATATATTCTTTGAATTCCCAGTGAGACAATGGCACTATATAACAGTAGCAAAAATTGTGGGTGCACATAACCCCAATATATTCTTTGAATTCCCAGTGAGACAATGGCACTATATACCAGTAGTAAAAATTGTGGGTGCACATAACCCCAATATATTCTTTGAATTCCCAGTCAGACAATGGCACTATATACCAGTAGCAAAAATTGTGGGTGCACGTAACCCCAATATATTCTTTGAATTCTTAGTGAGACAATGGCACTATATACCAGTAGCAAAAATTGTGGGTGCACGTAACCCCAATATATTCTTTGAATTCCCAGTGAGACAATGGCACTATATACCAGTAGCAACAATTGTGGGTGCACGTTACCCCAATATATTCTTTGAATTACCAGTCAGAAACTGGCACTATATACCAGTAGCAAAAATTGTGGGTGCACGTAACCCCAATATATTCTTTGAATTCCCAGTGAGACAATGGCACTATATACCAGTAGCAAAAATTGTGGGTGCACATGACCCCAATATATTCTTTGAATTCCCAGTCAGACAATGGCACTATATACCAGTAGCAAAAATTGTGGGTGCACATGACCCCAATATATTCTTTGAATTCCCAGTGAGACAATGGCACTATATACCAGTAGCAAAAATTGTGGGTGCACGTAACCCCCATATATTCTTTGAATTCCCAGTAAGACAATGGCACTATATAGCAGTAGCAAAAATTGTGGGTGCACGTAATCCCAATATATTCTTTGAATTCCCAGTCAGACAATGGCACTATATACCAGTAGCAAAAATTGTGGGTGCACGTAACCCCCATATATTCTTTGAATTCCCAGTCAGACAATGGCACTATATACCAGTAGAAAAAATTGTGGGTGCACATAACCCCAATATATTCTTTGAATTCTTAGTGAGACAATGGCACTATATACCAGTAGCAAAAATTGTGGGTGCACATGACCCCAATATATTCTTTGAATTCCCAGTCAGACAATGGCACTATATACCAGTAGCAAAAATTGTGGGTGCACGTAACCCCAATATATTCTTTGAATTCCCAGTGAGACAATGGCACTATATACCAGTAGCAAAAATTGTGGGTGCACGTAACCCCCATATATTCTTTGAATTCCCAGTCAGACAATGGCACTATATACCAGTAGCAAAAATTGTGGGTGCACATAACCCCAATATATTCTTTGAATTCCCAGTCAGACAATGGCTCTATATACCAGTAGAAAAAATTGTGGGTGCACATAACTCCAATATATTCTTTGAATTCCCAGTGAGACAATGGCACTATATACCAGTAGCAAAAATTGTAGGTGCACGTAACCCCCATATATTCTTTGAATTCCCAGTCAGACAATGGCACTATATACCAGTAGCAAAAATTGTGGGTGCACATAACCCCAATATATTCTTTGAATTCCCAGTGAGACAATGGCACTATATACCAGTAGCAAAAATTGTGGGTGCACGTAACCCCAATATATTCTTTGAATTCCCAGTGAGACAATGGCACTATATACCAGTAGCAAAAATTGTGGGTGCACGTAACCCCAATATATTCTTTGAATTACCAGTCAGAAACTGGCACTATATACCAGTAGCAAAAATTGTGGGTGCACGTAACCCCAATATATTCTTTGAATTCCCAGTGAGACAATGGCACTATATACCAGTAGCAATAATTGTGGGTGCACGTAACCCCCATATATTCTTTGAATTCCCAGTGAGACAATGGCACTATATACCAGTAGCAAAAATTGTGGGTGCACATAACTTCAATATATTCTTTGAATTCCCAGTGAGACAATGGCACTATATACCAGTAGCAAAAATTGTGGGTGCACGTAACCCCAATATATTCTTTGAATTCTTAGTGAGACAATGGCACTATATACCAGTAGCAAAAAATGTGGGTGCACGTAACCCCCATATATTCTTTGAATTCCCAGTGAGACAATGGCACTATATACCAGTAGCAAAAATTGTGGGTGCACGTAACCCCAATATATTCTTTGAATTCCCAGTGAGACAATGGCACTATATACCAGTAGCAAAAATTGTGGGTGCACATAACTTCAATATATTCTTTGAATTCCCAGTGAGACAATGGCACTATATACCAGTAGCAAAAATTGTGGGTGCACGTAACCCCCATATATTCTTTGAATTCCCAGTGAGACAATGGCACTATATACCAGTAGCAAAAATTGTGGGTGCACATAACCCCAATATATTCTTTGAATTTCCAGTCAGACAATGGCACTATATACCAGTAGCAAAAATTGTGGGTGCACGTAACCCCCATATATTCTTTGAATTCCCAGTGAGACAATGGCACTATCTACCAGTAGCAAAAATTGTGGGTGCACGTAACCCCAATATATTCTTTGAATTCTTAGTGAGACAATGGCACTATATACCAGTAGCAAAAAATGTGGGTGCACGTAACCCCCATATATTCTTTGAATTACCAGTGAGACAATGGCACTATGTACCAGTAGCAAAAATTGTGGGTGCACATAACCCCAATATATTCTTTGAATTCGCAGTGAGACAATGGCACTATATACCAGTAGTAAAAAATGTGGGTGCACATAACCCCAATATATTCTTTAAATTCGCAGTGAGACAATGGCACTATATACCAGTAGTAAAAATTGTGGGTGCACATAACCCCAATATATTCTTTGAATTCCCAGTCAGACAATGGCACTATATACCAGTAGCAAAAATTGTGGGTGCACGTAACCCCCATATATTCTTTGAATTCCCAGTGAGACAATGGCACTATATACCAGTAGCAAAAATTGTGGGTGCACGTAACCCCAATATATTCTTTGAATTACCAGTCAGAAACTGGCACTATATACCAGTAGCAAAAATTGTGGGTGCACGTAACCCCAATATATTCTTTGAATTCCCAGTGAGACAATGGCACTATATACCAGTAGCAATAATTGTGGGTGCACGTAACCCCCATATATTCTTTGAATTCCCAGTGAGACAATGGCACTTTATACCAATAGCAAAAATTGTGGGTGCACATGACCCCAATATATTCTTTGAATTCCCAGTGAGACAATGGCACTATATACCAGTAGCAAAAATTGTGGGTGCACATAACCCCAATATATTCTTTGAATTCTTAGTGAGACAATGGCACTATATACCAGTAGCAAAAATTGTGGGTGCACGTAACCCCAATATATTCTTTGAATTCTTAGTGAGACAATGGCACTATATACCAGTAGCAAAAATTGTGGGTGCACATAACCCCAATATATTCTTTGAATTCCCAGTGAGACAATGGCACTATATACCAGTAGCAAAAATTGTGGGTGCACGTAACCCCAATATATTCTTTGAATTCTTAGTGAGACAATGGCACTATATACCAGTAGCAAAAATTGTGGGTGCACGTAACCCCAATATATTCTTTGAATTCCCAGTGAGACAATGGCACTATATACCAGTAGCAAAAATTGTGGGTGCACGTTACCCCAATATATTCTTTGAATTACCAGTCAGAAACTGGCACTATATACCAGTAGCAAAAATTGTGGGTGCACATAACCCCAATATATTCTTTGAAATCCCAGTGAGACAATGGCACTATATACCAGTAGCAAAAATTGTGGGTGCACGTAACCCCCATATATTCTTTGAATTCCCAGTGAGACAATGGCACTATATAACAGTAGCAAAAATTGTGGGTGCACATAACCCCAATATATTCTTTGAATTCCCAGTGAGACAATGGCACTATATACCAGTAGTAAAAATTGTGGGTGCACATAACCCCAATATATTCTTTGAATTCCCAGTCAGACAATGGCACTATATACCAGTAGCAAAAATTGTGGGTGCACGTAACCCCAATATATTCTTTGAATTCTTAGTGAGACAATGGCACTATATACCAGTAGCAAAAATTGTGGGTGCACGTAACCCCAATATATTCTTTGAATTCCCAGTGAGACAATGGCACTATATACCAGTAGCAACAATTGTGGGTGCACGTTACCCCAATATATTCTTTGAATTACCAGTCAGAAACTGGCACTATATACCAGTAGCAAAAATTGTGGGTGCACGTAACCCCAATATATTCTTTGAATTCCCAGTGAGACAATGGCACTATATACCAGTAGCAAAAATTGTGGGTGCACATAACCCCAATATATTCTTTGAATTCTTAGTGAGACAATGGCACTATATACCAGTAGCAAAAATTGTGGGTGCACATGACCCCAATATATTCTTTGAATTCCCAGTCAGACAATGGCACTATATACCAGTAGCAAAAATTGTGGGTGCACATGACCCCAATATATTCTTTGAATTCCCAGTGAGACAATGGCACTATATACCAGTAGCAAAAATTGTGGGTGCACGTAACCCCCATATATTCTTTGA